>NW_022165303.1:0-300000 GCF_008728515.1 Papio anubis
TGACCTTGTGATCCGCCCGTCTCGGCCTCCCAAAGTGCTGGGATTACAAGCTTGAGCCACCGCGCCCAGGCGAAGACATTTCAAAGACTGAGCATTTACCCCCCAAAAGAATGAGTCATTGTTTTCTGACAAGATGGCCAATGAGCATAGGCTACTGGCCCCCCCCATCCAAAATTAATCTTGGGGAAAACACAGCAGAGAAAATGTACCATGGATCTGACGATCCAAAGATGAAAGAGTGAGAAATTCCAGGAAGATCAAAGGCTTCTGAAGACGGAGATTCAGTGTGTGTGGAGGGGATGGGTGGGTGGATGAATGGGAATAGAAAAGGCAGAAGCCCCAGTGGGATATAAGTTGCTCTAAAGTTGTGGTCTTGTACCCCCTCTACACACACACTCACACACACACACAAGCGCAAGGTGACCATTATCTATCTAGAACAAGCAGCATCAAAACCAAGTCCTCAGAGATTCCAAGAGTATAATCAGAGAAAACCAAAAACCCTATAAGGATAAGAGCTAATGGGACAAGAAATGGACTTCTGTCTGCCCTTGGGTATTCATTCATCCATCCTACATCCTCTGCTGCCCCTTTAACCCTGAAGGCTGCTGGATCTACTAAAGGGATGGCCACCTGCCAAGTCTGCTTCTTTGAAAGGAAAATACTGGAAAGAGGGGTTGCATAGTAAGAAAGTAGCATCTAAAAAGGATCCTAAATTGGGAAGGGGGATAGCAGGTTGTTGGAACATATCAAGAGGGTTTCTGTGGAACCAGGGGCTCTCTGGCTTGGAGCTCATTCCCTTCCCTCTTATTTAAATTCAGCAGGAAGTAATAGACTAAGATTTCAGACGCTCCTTCACTACACATTACTGCCCAGAATAACTGATAGCCCCAAGGGAACATAAGTTTATGGGCCAAATTAATTTGACCTCAAGGAATGAAACCACTTTAAAAGAAAGGCAACAAACTGAACAATACGCATCCCTTGAACCGGGATAATTGAGACAGATGCACCAAGATTTTAAATAAGCGTAATAAATATTCTCAACAAAAGAGATGATACTAAAATATGGAACAGGTAGAATAAATTATAAAAAGGAACCAAATAGAAATATTGTATATGAACGATTTGAAACAAACAGAAGGGATAAATAACTGGATGGACATGCCTGAAAGCAGAATTTCTAAGCTGAAAGATCATGTTGAGATGTTCTCCCACAGGGCAGCAGCAGCAGATGAAAAGATAGAATATATGAAAGAAAGTCTAAGAATGTTGTGGCTTACATTACTTACAATATGGTTGTAAGTAAACTGAGGTGCTAATATCCAAACAATGAGATTCCCAGGAGATAAGGAAAAACATGGAGGGGAGGAAACATTTGAAGAAATAAGAATAAAAGACAAAAGACCTCAGATTGAAAGGACTTACACAGTGCCAAGAAGAACAAAGAAAAACCCACACCTAGAATACTTCAGTGAAACTAAGAATATTAAACTAAGAATATTTCACTTCAGTGAAATAATACAGAAAAAGACCAGGAGCGGTGGCTCACTCCTGTGATACCAGAAGTTTGGGAGGCCGAGGCAGAGGGATCACTTGAGGACAGGAGGTCGAGACCAGCCTGACCAATATAGTGAAACCCCGTCTCTACTAAAAGTACAAAAATTAGCTGAGTGTGGTGGCACATGCTTGTAATCCCAGCTGCTTGGGAGGTGGAGGCATGAGAATCACTTGAACCTGGGAGGCAGAGGTTGCAGTGAGCCGAGATCGAGCCATTGCATTCCAGCCTGGGCAACAGAGCAAGACTCTGTCTCAAAAAAAAAAAAAAAAAATCAGAAGAAAATTCTAAAAGTTGTCAGAAAGATAAAACAGTCACCTAAAGAAAAGTAAAGAATCATAATTTATCAGATTTCTGAAGAGTACATTGGGCATAGGAAAACATGGAGAAAAATATGTTCCAAGTATTAAAGGAAAAAGAACATTGAACCTAGAATTTCATATCCAGCCAAATTGTCACTTACATGCAAGAATGCCATGAAGATATTTCCAGGAATATGAGGCTTCAGAAAGTTTGCCACACAAAATCCCAATCTATAAACACTCTTGGAAGAGTACCCGATAAAAAGAGACATAAATTCAGGAAAGTGCTGAGAGAGAAATATGATGGAAGAATGGTCAAATTACTTGGTAAAACTTATTGTGTTAAAAAAAAAAAGCAAGGATCAAACAAAATATAAGAGAAAAGCATATCCAAATGACAAAAAGAAAAAAAAGAAACAGAAAAAGGCATATCTATAAACCTCTCAAAACTAAAATTGTAGACATTATCAAGACAAATAAATATAATTGTAGGTTTTGGATTAAAGGCAGCCACCATAATAAAAAAGTAGAAGATAAAACTTTTAAATAAGCATAAGAAAATTTGATCTATCCAATAGAAACCGTAAAGAAAACAAATAAAAAATAAAATAAATGTAGAATAAAAATAAAATATAAAATAACATAGCAGAAATAACTCCTCAATTAATAGAATTTCAATACCCATACAGGGACTTAGTGCATCAATTAAAACACAGAGGCTCTGTCCAAAATTAAAACAGTGTGGTACTGCTGCACTAATAGGCAGACTAATAAAGCAGGAGATAAAGAAATAGAGTAAGTCCATAAGAAAAGTATTATATGAAAAAGGTATCATATCAAATCACTGGAGAAAAGATGAACTTTAAAATAAATAATGCTAAGGCAATTGGATAACTATTTGGAAAAGGATAAAATTGGAACAATACCTCACACCCTATCCAAGAATAAACTGCAAATAGATCAAATGTGTGATGCATACAAGAAACCACGAAAGATTAAGGGAAAACAAGGTGCTATGGTTTGGATAGTTGACCCCTCCAAATCTCATATTAAAATCTGATCCTTGATGTTGGAGCGGGAGCTTACTGGAAGGTGTTTTGAGTCATGGAGGTGGATCTCTCATAAATGGCTTGATACCTCCTCATCGTAATGAGTGAGTTATCACTCTATTAGTTCCTGAGACACCTGGTTGTTAACAAGAGCCTGGCACCTTCCTCCTCCCTTGCTTTTCTCTCTTGCCTCCACTCTCATCATGTGATTTCTGCACAGGCTGGCTCGCCTCTGCCTTCTGCTGTGAGTGGACACAGCTTGAAGCTCTCACCAGAAGTAGATGCTGGCACCATGCTTCTCCTAAAAAGCCTGCAGAATCCTGAGCGAAATAAACCTCTATTCTTCATAAATTACCCAGCCTTGGTATTCCTGTATAGTAACACAGACTAGGACACAGGTGAGTTATCATATAATCTGGTTGATTAAAAAGTCTCATTGTGACTCACAATTCAGAGTCAATAAAAGACAATATTCATTAATACAACTACATTAAAGAAAACTTTCACATGGCTGAAATCACCATAAACACAGTCAAAAGACACATTATATACTGGGAAAATATTAGCAATTAGCAATGCATGTCACAGATAAAGGATTAACATCCCTATTACACAAACAACTCATAAAAATCAAGGGAACAAAAAAAGACATACAAATCATCTATAAATATGTAAAAAGACCATCAGAATAAGAGAAATGCTAATTAAAATCACATAGATACCATCTTGCAACTGCAAGTTTGGCAAAAGTTCAAAAGCTTCACAAAACATTCTGTTGACAGGATATGGAAAAATTGGCACTCAATTTCAATGCTGGTGGGAATGCAAAATGGTAGAACTGTACAGAAGGGATCTGGCAATATTTAATACAATATCTAATATTTGGCAGTATCTAACACAACTATGTATGGATTTAACCTTTCATCCAATAAATGATAATATATTAATTTACTTTGAAGAACCATATCCTAAAATATGAAACAAAATATGTACAACATCATTTATGGTACACGTTGAGTATCCCTTAGCTGAAATGCTTGGGAACAGAAGGGTTTCCAATTTCAGATATTTTTTGGATTTTGTAATATTTGCATATAAATAATGAACTATCTTGGGCGTCAGACCCAAGGCTAAATATAATATTCATTTATGTTTTATATAGATGCTATACATGTAGCCTGAAGGTAACTTTATACAATATTTTTAATAACTTTGTGCATGAAACAAGGTTTTGACTATGACCCATGAAACAAAGTCTGGCGTGAGATTTTCCACTCATGGCATCAAGTCGGCACTCAAAAATTTTGGATTTTGGAGCATTTTGAATTTCTGATGTTTTAATTAAGATTCTCAACTTGTAGTATTATTTATAAGGACAAAATATTGGCAACAATCTGTTATGCATATATGAATGATAGATTGGTAGAATAAGTCATTGCATATCCATTCAAAGGCACAATACACAGCTATAAAATGAGAAATAGCTCTGTCAATTGACGTGAAGTGATTGCCAGGATATTTTAAAGTAAAAATCATAGATAGTATGTTATAGTTTTGTATGAAAGAAAGTAAAATAAGAATATATGCCCATTTTTGCAAAAGAAACGTAGGAAGGATAAATCAGAAGCCAGGGAAATTGGTTTCTGGCAGGGAGTGAGTTGAAACAAGAAGAAAATGCTAAGAAAGAGGAACAGTTCTCTAAATGTACCTTTTGTTTAGTTTTACTTTTTGACCCACCAAATATTTTACTACACATGAAAATAAAATTAAATCATCAAATGTTTTCCTCATGTTTGATGAGGAAAATTGTGTAAACAGAAACAAATGAATTTAATCTATATACCTTTGGTAGTTGAGAAGGTGTCTATACAGAAGGGAAACATCAATCCAAGTAACTCTTGAACATAGTATTTGAACTGTATATTCTCAGGGGAACATGTTCTAAATAAAATAAGAACTGCAAAGAAAGTTTGAACTTTGTTTTGTTTTGGTAATGATATACAATAACAGTTCCCAAACTATTTTGGCAAATGACTGTATATGCTGATGTTGTTGAGAACCAGTGAGGCTAAGAACCTTTTGGAGAGAATCACTGTGGAAGAATGAGATACAAATAAGGAAAAGAAAAAGAAGAGGAAAACTCCTGCAGTATTAGATTGAAGTTAGAAGTATTAGTAAGTACTTGTTACTTTTTTTAGCCATTTATTTTTTCCCAAACTTACTGAGTTATAACTGAAGTACACTAAACTCCATATTTAAAATATAGTATTTGTTGAGTTTTGACAATCGTACATTCAAAAAAATTGCCATAATAAAGACAACAAACACTTCCATCACTTCCAAAAACGTATTTGTGTTCTTCAACATCCATGCCTGCCTCCACCTCCATTTCTAAGCAACCACTAATCTACTTTCTGTCACTATAACTTAGTGTGTATTTTCCAGAATTTTATATAAATGAAATTATATGGTATGTGCTATTTTTTGCCTGGCTTTTTTTTTTTTTTTTTTTTACTAAATACAATGATTTCAGATTCACCTAGGTTATGTATCAAAGTTCATTCCTTTTTTTTGTTTTTATTTCCAGGATTGGAATGGCTCTGTTACTAGATTCATATACATTTATAATTGCTATGTCTTCTGGATGAACTGTCTCTTTTATCATTATGAAATGTCCCTCTTTATCTCTAGTGATACTCTTTGTCTTGAAATCTATTTTAGCTGATTTAAAAATAGCCATTCTAGGCTTTTTATGCTTATTATTTGCATGGTATATATTTACTTTAAACCTATCTGTGCCTTTGCATTTGAAGTGTGTCATTTGACGGCAGCATATAATAACGACTTGCCTTTAATTCACTTTGTCAATCCCGGCCTTTTAACTGAAGGGTTTAGATCATCAGCATTTAATGTACTTATTCATATTGTTGGATTTAGTTCTACTGCTTTACTCTTTGATTTCCATTTGTCTCTTCTTTTTAATATTTTTTCTTTTTTTGAGACAGTGTCTTGCTCCATAACCTGGACTGAAGTGCAGTGTCACCATCATAGCTCACTATAGCCTCAAACTCCTGGGCTCAAGTGATCATCCCCCCTCAGCCTCCTGAGTAGTTGGGACTACAAGCATGTGTCATCATGCCTGGCTAATTTTTTTTTCTTAATTTTTTCTAGAGATGGAGTCTCGCTATGTTGACCAGGCTGGTCTCAAACTCCTGGGCTCAAGAGATCCTCCTGCATTGGCCTACCAAAGTCCTGGGATTATAGGCACGAACCACTGCACCCAGCCTCCCTCTATTTTCTTTCCTCTATGCCCCTTTTTCAGCCTTCTTTTGGATTGCTTAAATAATTTTTAGTACTCTGTTTAAATTTATCATTAGCATTATGGCTAAATCTGTTTGTATTTTTTTTTTTAGTGGTTGCTTTAGAGATTACTATATATATATTTATATGTGTATAAATATATACACATATAAATTTATAAATGTATAAATATATATATATATTTTTTTCACATTCAAGTAAAATATAGAAGCTTTGCAACCACATAAAGGTCCTTTAATATTCCTTCAAATGACCTATATGTTATAATTTTCATTTGACTAGATCCTCACACATTAAATACTCCACCAGCTAATGTTATAAATTTTGCTTCCAATGGTCATAGGCGTTTTTTAAAAACCTTTTGTAAAAGTCTCTTATATTTACCCAGATATTTACCACTTCTATTGCTCTTCCTTCATTCCCTAAAATCCAACTTTCTTTTGTTATCATTATCTTTTAGCCTCTGATGAATTTCTTTTATCATTTATTACAGAAAATGTATTCTGGTAACAAATTATCTCACTTTTCCTGCATCTGAGAGTAGCTCTATTTTGACTTCACACCTGCAGGATATTTCTGCTGGATGTAGAATCCTGAGTTGACAGTTCCTTCTTTTAGTACTTTAGAGATGTTGATCCCATCTTCTGACCTTTATGGGACAAGAAGAAACCTGTAGCCCTCAGAACTTGTGTTCCCCTATGTGTAATGTGTAGCTTTTCCTCTAGCAGCTTTAAGGAGTCTTTCTTTGATTTGATTTTCACCATTTTGACTATGAGATTACATGAGGTTTGCCTTGAGTTTATCCTGCTTGTGGTTTACTGAACTTCTTGAATCTTAAATCTACAAACATGGAATAATATTAAAATGCAAGAAGATGTTAATAGAAGCATGGAGCAGATACAGTGACTGCCCAAAGGAGGAGCAGTCACTGCTACCAAGGAGGGGAAGGGGAAGGGATGCCAGGAATGTATGAGACATAGAGTATGGGACAGGCCGTCTAGGCACAGGGGACAATGTGAGAAAAACTATGAGATATGACAAATACAAAACCCCGTTCCCCATTCTCCACTTCTTTCTCATGTCACGTCACTTTTTTTTTTTTTTTTTTTAACAGCTGGTTTTGTTTTGTAACGTTCTTACTGACATCTTCGGGACAGGCACATTTTCTAACTCTGCCTTGTCTTTTTAAGGACAAAAATAGTATTTCTCACTTTCCTTGTATCTTTTGAGGATGTCTAACACAAGGCTTTTCAAATTTAAAGAAACAAAAAACCAACAACCTCCTCTTTGGACAGCAGGTGGGAGGCTAATGCTGGTTGTGGCTCTATGAAAATGAAGTGATAGAACCAAGAAACTCAGCTTTCACTGTTAAAAGAGCACAAAAGCCGCCTCTTTAGACAGAACAAGTTAATTGATTGAAGCAGTTTGAGACTCTCAAATAATAGTAAAAAGTTTCATTTTATTACCCAACCGTACACCTATTAAAATTAACCCTCCAAACCTTAAATGATTGCCCAGAATTAATTACTACATTTAAGGGGCTAAAATTGAGTGCTTTGTTGGTTTCTCTAGATAATTTACATATCATTACTTTACAATTCATGTTGTAATAATTTTTATTAAAATTAGTAAATGAAAATGGAATGATATTACATCCAAGTTTATAGGACCCTAGAATCAGAGTCACTAATCTTTTTTCTCCTTTAAAATTATAATTGTCAATTTAAAATATATACATATGTAGAACTTAATCATTTATTTAAAAAAGAAAAGCATGAAACCAAAATGAGTTAGTATTTACAATTTCATTGAGATTGTATAAAACCCACAATCAATGCTGTAGAATGTAGAGAACAAGAGGAAAAAAAAAGAAAAGAAAAACAGAAAAAAGCGGAGAAAAATTAGCCAAAGTAGAGAAGAGATGGAAAGCAAAGAATACCAAAAAGTAAGTCAGGAGAAGAAGCACTGTTTAATTTTGTTAACTCAGCAACTTCCAAATTTATTCAACTCTGGAACCCAAATAACAGTCCAAGCACCAACAGTGCTCCAAGAGCTACAGTCCAGTCTGGAAAACCTGGTTAGCGTCATCCTCAAACTTCAGCCGGGAGTAGCGTGTACCATTGGTACAAAGAGCTGGGAGTTGCAAGACAAAGATTGGAACATTTGTTGGAAGTCCTCCTGTGTCTACCAATTCCCAGCAGAGATAAGTGGCCCTGGGAGCCCACACTTCAGTCCACAGCATTTCCTCCCACAGTCCACCTCTCTGGAAAAGCCTAACCAAAGGTAGTCTGCAGTCTGGGCGGTGGGTGTGAAGTGTTTGGTAAAACACAACCCACCTGTGAGATTCCTGCTATTTACTCAGACCCTGGGCACTCAGTGCACCTCCACACAAAATAGCGAGTGCGTCAGGAATGTGCCTCACTTTGGAGGCAGCACCCCCTCTCTCCTCCGGAGGAAACAAGGCAGTAGAGACTAAGGGAGCAGAGATCCCCAGACCCCAAAGCATGCCCATCCATGCTGGAGGCAGGAACTGCGAGCTCTTGCCATGGACTTCTGTATTTCTTTTACTCCATCTCTCAACATCCCTTTTTTCTGGCCCCTCGGCATTTTCCGGCGGTCTCCTCTGCCTGTCTTCCTCTCCCACGTTCATTTTTATTTTCTATTTATCTCATTGAGATCCTTCTGGAGAACAAGGTTCTTCTGGCCGGGTGGGGATCTTCCAGGACTTCCCCTGGCTCTCTCTCCCACTCTAAATAAATCCACCCACCCGCCATGCTCCCTTCGTCTCCTCCTCAAGTCATCCCAAGCACAGTGACTGGAGGAGCCTTAGGAAATCCTCCAAACAGAGAGGAAGTGGAGCAGTGTTCATGTGTCCCTGTCAGTATCACCTCTGAGCTGGGAGGGGATGGTCAATTCTGGAGCAGAGTCTACCAGAAACCCTGGCTCCACTGCATCCCTCCACAGGCAGGAATCGGCCCTTGGGACATTCCCTGACAGCTCTGACAGGCCTCAAGGAGATAATTAACGCCTCACAGCTGCCTCTAACAGGAAAGGTGCTGGAAGCCGGAGGGGGGGGAGCGGGGGAACAGGGAGGGAACTGCGTAAATTTGCAAAAAGTTATAAAGCAACAAGAGAGATCAGGGAGGGAATTGAATGAGAATCTTACTGAACAAATTTGGCTTGGAATCTCCTCAAGGGCTGGTCCGAGGAAACCAAAGGCAAGCTTAGGAACACTGCAGAGCTGGGCTTGTGGACGTCTCTGCAATGGACATAACTTCTGGAAAGAAGACGAAAGCTGGAGAGAGGCCTGTCCCTGGCCTGGAATCCTGAGATGTGGGTCCTTGAATCTTGCTAGCTCCCGCGCGGGACCAAGGGGCTGTCGAAGGTTACAGGTGCCCAGTTTCTGGGGCCAGGGAAGGGGAGGGCAGCTTCTGAAAAAGTGGTTTCTGACGAAAAGGCAGACAGACAGGGAGATGGAAGGGTCTCCTTTCCCAGACATCCCCACGATTGTCTGGGCAGACAGATGGGCCTTTCCTCCGGGCTTTATAGATTAATGCATCCTTCTTATCAATTATGGAGACAAGAAAGTGTAATTTTCTCCCCATGTTTATACTGTTCAGGATTAATCTGGCTGTAAATGGATAATCTGTCAGCTTTCTGAGACACTGAAGTGGGCAGGGGGTGGGGCGGGAAACAGGGAAGAGATTTACCAGCGGGTAATGCCATCTGCTTTATTAGGTTGTTTTATAAACCTGACATTCAATTTGTTCAGGAGGACTTCGTGACGGATTATTCTGCAAATTCCCAAATAATTACAATAACCAGAGAAAGGGAGAAAAGGGAAGAGGTAGGTGGGTTTGGGGGAGTAAGGGTGTGCAGCATGTTCGTGAGTAATGGTTCCAAGGGCAACATCCGTCCTCAGCTATTACCAAGGGTACTGAGAAAGACTGGGCCTTAGAGGCAGGGGATTGACAAAAAGGGCCCTGACAGCCCTTCCACTCTGGGTCTCATATAATGTCCTTTTGTTTTCAAACCTTAAGACACCTTGCTCCCCTCGAGATGGTGAATTTAAGTGAGCAGGGATTGTGTTATCATATTTTTAGACTTAAATATGCATATCATATTCTTTCTCCTGTCCCTGAGTCTAAATCCTGCTCCTCTCCTTACTAGCATATGAACTTCGGTGTTACTTAAACTCTGACTCAGTTTCTTTGATGGTCGAATTAGGACAATAATAGAACTTACCTCCTGTGGCTGCTGTGAGGATCAAATTAGTTCTTATACGTAAAGCACTTAAAATAGTGCTTGGCACACACTGAATGCTAGATAAACTATTTGCTGTATTCTCATTATTTGTATGTTTATTCCACAGTGCGGAGCCTAGTGCTGACGAGATAGACAGTACACTCTCAGCAGATCTCTGATGGTTGAATCTGAAAAATCATAATGGTAGAATCAGAATCTCAGAGCTGATGGGCCCTTGGCAATCACAGGACCTATCCCTCTTCTCCATCCTCAGCTTACACAAGGGGCTCCCTCTAACATCGATGCCTCATTCCACCATCGGACTTTTCCCACAACTCCTCAGATAGTCCTCACAAAGCCAAAGCCTGCCCTTCCCTAGTGCAGCCCTCCCAAAGGGTTAAAGCTGCTGGCATCCTGGGTTTGCAAAGAGAGACGGGGAGAGCCCCTCCATTAAAGCATAGCCTCGATTATGGGCCCTGAGAGCTCATTTTTCAGCAGAATGCTATTCAATTACCCCATGCATGTTTATCTTTTACATTTCTGAATGCTGCCTTCTGTGGCTTTCTGTAATCTTATTTGTGATTGAGTTGGGACGGGAGTAGCTGGGGAAAAGAAGGCCACATAGTGCATGTCCCAAGACTCACCTACCTGACACCTGTCTTTGTGTCCTCAGGGACCATGCTGTGAGCTACAAGCATGTGATCATGGCATCCCATGCATGGAGAAAGAAGGAGAGGGGTTGAGAATCCCTGCTGCCTTTTTTTTTTTTTTTTTTTTTTTTTTTTTTTTTGTGAGACCAAGTCTCACTCTGTCACTAGGATGGAATGCAGTGGCATGATCTCAGCTCCCTGCAACCTCCACTTCCCGGGTTCAAGCGATTCTCCTTCCTCAACCTCCCAAGTAGCTGGGACCGCAGGTGCCTGCCACCATGCCCAGCTTATTTTTGTATTTTTTAGTAGAGACAGGGTTTCACTATGTTGGCTAGGATGGTCTCGATCTCTTGACCTCATGATCCGCCTGCCTCACCCTCCCAAAGTGCTGAGATTACAGGCAGGAGCCACTGCGCCCGGCCTGCCTGCTCTTTCTGGTGAGCTCTGTGCCTTTCCAAGGACAGTAATCTATTACCCCAGTTGGCCACTGGGTATTGAGTCTCAGGGAATGGAGCCACTTACTCTGTGGCTTTCTACAAAGGAAATGTCTGTACCATGGGATCCAGTAATGGAATACCCACTAACATCTCAGGGTGCATTCTTGACCATCGGCTTCATGCTATGCATTGTGTAAATATAACATAAATCAAAACTATGACCCCTCTTTCAGATGAAGAAACATGCATCATGAGGATAAGTCATTTGCTCCATACAGTCATACATGAAGTTAAGGCTTAGAGGGTGTCATAGGCTGCAATTGTGCTGCCTGTCCAGAACTGATCTCCCCACTTCTTCTAGTAAAAGATTTCTGTGGGGAATCCATTGCCAGTGGTCTGGATGGCATGGCCGCTGCCCCTTTTCAGGGATGTGCACAAGACCCTTGCCTGACCAATCAGAATACCTCATGCCCTTGGTCACAGTGATTGGGTTGGGGTGGTCATGTGACCCAAACCCAGATAATCAGATCTTCCTAGAGGACTTTTCTGCCAAAGCTGGTGGGGAAGGACCTTTATTCTTCCTGGGGTTGGTTGCTAACTGGTAGGATGTGAGTCTTATGCTACTACCCAGCCATGCCTAAAGCCACACCTACTCTCTGGACTTTCCACTTAGATTAGTCAAAATATTCCCTTCATGCTTGGTAATATGAGGCTAAAAGTATTTACTTTATAGCCTCATTAACATAGGCTATAATTGGCATCTCCTCCCCATTCTCAAACTTCATCTTGTAAATTCAAGGTGCTTATCAAGGAAGGACTGGGAGCTAGGGTGGTCTCCTGCATCTCAACAGATGCTGGATTATACAGCTTTGTAGGACCCTCTCAGTTTTCAGATGCTTCCCTTGTATGAAAACCCCCTTTCCTATTATTGTCCTTGTGTGTGCTGACAGGTGTGTTTGTAAAGTTTCTCCTATCCCCCACCCCTCACCCCCTGTAAAGGCTTCTGTCTCTATCAGTAATTGTAAACTCCTGAGGGTAGGGCAAGCAATCATTCCTAGGTCGTCTTTGTCTCCATCAGTTCCTGGTCCAAGGCTCTCAAGTCTCTGATGTGGCTTCTGGTGGTTTGAGGGTATCGGAGTGTTTGTGTGTATATAAGTGTGTAATTGGAAAGATGGGAAAATGAAGAGGAAAGAACTGCCAAAAAGCATAAATGCTGCACGAGAGAGAGAGAAAGACAGAGAGAGAGAGAGAGAATAAAAATCTGAGCACAGAAGCCTCCTTGAGTTTGCAGCATCTGGGATACTGCTCAGTAAGTTCAGTTGGCTTTATGTCATCATTTATTCAGGCCCTACCTCTACCAAGAGAGAACTGAAGGAATCCACAACTGTGGCTACTGAGATACAGACAAGGATGACATAAATTCAGTGTTCATTTTCTTAATTGTGTCTTGCCCTCCCCAGGAAAATTTGACAGGCGTGGGAGTTGTTGGTTTTGTTTTTTATTTTTTGTTTTAAGGGACAGTGTCTCGCTGTGTGGCTCAGGCTGGACTCAAACTCCCAGACTCAAGCCATCCTCCGGCCTCAGCCTCCCAAATAGCAGGGATTACAGGTGCCTGCCACCAGGCCTGGCCTTCCCAGGAGAATGTACTCGCTGCCGCTGTCCCATCTGCACACTCACACCATGGCTGGCCCACAGAGCGACATTTCCCCACAATAGCACAGACTTTGGCAGCTTAGAAGCAGACAAGGGCAAAAGACTGAATAGTGTATTCCCAAGATTGGAAACAAGGCTCAAATGTCTACCTTTTTAAAACATATATTTAATATACAACTGAGGTTCTACCTAGTGCAAGAAGGCAAGAGCAATAAGTGAAAAGCATAAGTTTTGGAAAAGAAGAAGTAATGTTGTGTATATTCACAGATGTTGTGATTTGTGTACACAGAAAATTCTAAGAAATCTAGAAAATACCACTAATGCATGAATTTAGCAAGCATACAGGAAACAAAACCAATATGTGAAAATCAGTTGTATTTCTATATAGTCGCAAAAAACAATTGGCAACTGAAATTTTAAAAGCATTTTTTATTTTAAGTACTTTAAGAAAATATTTAAACATTTTATGTAAATCATTTATGTAAATCTTGACCACCCCAATCCAATTACTGTGGTCCAGGGCATGAGGTATTCTGATTGGCCAGGCCGGGGTCTTGTGCATGTCCCTGAAGAAGGGCAGTGGCCATGCCATCCAGACCACTGGCAATGGATTCTCCACAGAAATGAGAGTTTTTGTTGTTGTTGTTGTTGTTGTTGTTGTTGTTGTTTACCAAAGGCCCTGTGCACCCTGAATGTGGGCCTGATGCATACATCCAACATACCTGGGTGTCTTAGTTTCTAGGGCTATCACCATATAGCACCATGAACTGAGTATGAGATCACAGAAATTTATTCTCTTACACTTTTGGAGTTAGAAGTCCAAAGCCAAGGTGTTGCAGAGCCACGCTCCCTCCAAAGCCCATAGGGAAAGGATCCTTGTTTCTTCCAGCTTCTGGGAGCCCCAGGAGTTCCTTCCCTTGTGGCCACATAACTCCAATCTCTACCTCCATTCCCCTGTAGCCATCTTCCTTCTGTGTCTCTGTGTCCAAATTCCCCTCTTCTTTCGAGGACACCAGTCACATTGAATTAGGGCTCTCCCACCCTATCCCAGCATGACTTACTCTTTTTTTTCTTTTATTGTTGCCATTACCTTTAGTTTTTAAAATTTTTTTTATTTTATTATTTTTTATTATCTTAACCAGTTTACATCTGCAAAGACCCTATTTCCAAATAAGGTCTCAGTCACATGTACTGAAAGATGACTTCAGTACACATATTCTGTGGGGGGACATAGTCTAACCCATAACATCAGGTCTCCGCCTACACTAAAATGTATCTGTGAGGATGTTTAGTTGTACACGTGTCCGGGCTTGCCATCACATGGGTCTGTGCGGTGCCCCTGCGGAGCACACCTCCACGCTCTGTCTGTTTGGACCTGTGCATTGGGTTTATATCAAACATGGAGGTTTCTTTGGTACTAGTCTGGTTTGCTCCCCGCTCTGTTCTAAGACTCCTCACCTGCCTACAGGGTGCTGTGCTCATATACAAAAGCAAGGGTTTTCAATGACTTTCCACAAGTAAAAAAATTATTTCCTGACAGATTTCTTCCTCCAATTATATACTTACCTCTCCCAGTGGCTTAGTCAGGAGCAAAGACAAAAGGCTCAGGACTCAGGCTGACTCAGGGCATGCACACACATACACACACACACACACACACTTACTTTCACATGGACCCCACAGTTCTTCTTGAGTGAGATAAATATATGCAAAATGCCTCACAGCACCGCAACCACTAGGGTCTTCTGCTCTAGAACTGCATGTACATTTAAAGGCACAAACATTAATATCTGAAAATATTCTTTGCAGATAAAAATCCCAATAATAACTCATCCCCCCGCCCCTTCAAAATTACTCTAAGGTTGCCACTGATTTCCCCACTGGCAAGTGGGAGCAAGTAGGAGAAGGGAAAAATATAGTCTTCTTGCCTGTCCTGATCCCAACGCCCCCAAGAAATGGGGGTTCACAGACGGAGTTTGCAGACCCAGAATCATTGGGGCAATCATTCTGTCTGACTTAGAAGTAACTGGACAGGAACCTGAAAAGCAACAGATCCCCTCTGCCTCTTTTTGGTGAAATATGGTTTATCAAAGTGGGCAGAAAGTTTGAGGCCATATATCAACCTTCCCATTTTACAGATGGCGAGACTGAGGACATGGAAGTCATTCAACAGTGCCTACACCCACAGATCCAGTGTCTCCTGCCTCCTGGTGCAGTATTCTTTTCCCATCCCCTCCTGCCTCACCTCCTGCCCCCATCTTTTTAAACTTTGGGAACAGCAGTGGTGAAGAGGGAGGATAGAAGGAAGAGTATTTCATGTCCAAGGAAGGTTAGCAGGAGAGAGCCACAGACGAGCATCTTGTAAGGTATTGAAATCCAGCTGAGGCTTCCTCCACAACCCACACTTCTCCCCCAAAAAGTTCCATGACATCTGCTGACTGCCTGTCCTTCGCTGATCTGTTGAACCCAGAGACACTGTGATTGCTCATGTGCTTTGATCCTGCAGGCGCCGGCAGCTTTTTGTTCTATTATTCACTGCAGGGCGGATGCTGAGTTGTCTCTCCTTATTACAGGCAGTGGTTGGGCTGCCCACCGCCTCCCCAAGGCCACTGGATGATAGCCATCAATAAGTCAGTAGCAGCGGCTGGCTTTGAGATGCCTTTTGGGAAAGGAATTTGTACCATTTCAGAATCATCATTTTCTACAAGCATCCTTTTTGGGAGAGATCTGGAGAGAAAAACAATTAGCATAAAAATTACAGAAATCCATATAAAGATACTAAGAGGCATACCTTATCTGCCCAGCTGGTGGCAGCTTTTGAAGACAGACCCTGCCTTTATGTCTGTGTGCCCTGCACAGCATCCGGCACATAGTGGGGCATCCTCTAATGTTTATTTAATGACCCAATGTGTGAGTGAACATCTCTTCTCAAGCCTCGAACCCATTCCCTTCAAAAACAAGAGGAAAAGAGGCACTGAGTATCATAAAAACTTTTAACCATGTGGCATTCTGGATAAATCTGTTTATTTGTTTATCCACAATCTCCCCACATACACATTACAAGACACAGGCTCCATACAGGCACTTTATATATTCCTAGCACCTACAACAGTGCCTAGCATACAGTAAGTCCTCAGGAAACATGTGCAAAAAATGAATGAACTGGGTGTCAGGAGACCTGGGAATGAATTCCAGCTCAGTCACCAGCTGGCTGAGTGACCTGGGCCAGTCACTTCTCTCTGGATCTCAATTTGCCCCTCTGTGTGGCAAGAGCATCGTGCCAGATCTCTGATAGAATCAATCACCTAGTCTAGACATTTCTTGAAGAACATGGGACATTGTGTCACCCTACCAAGTCCATGCTGTGAGCCTTCCAGATCCATGTTCTGTCCCCAACTTCTTCTTCCACAGTCATGAGGTGCTTTGATAATCTATACAGATGCAATGTGACCGAGTCACATGGAAAAATCCAGAGGCCTGCAGCCAGAGGGAATGTGTGGAGGCTACGGAAAGGAATATCTTTGAACGGAATGCATGACTTCTGCGAGAGTCATAGCTTCACTTCTGCACTTGCTCTCCTCCCACCAATAATCCAGGCACAGAAACCCTCCCCCGCCCTCCTCCCCGCGGGGCACAGGATAATATCCATGGATGAGATGGAGTCTGGAGCTGAGAGCGCATGGAAAAGAGGGAAGCCCTGAAGAAGCCATCTCCTTAGCAGACCTTCTTGGGACGTAGAAGTGGAATGATCGAGCAGCCAGCAAGCACTTCAGCAAGGGCACAGTGGTGTTTTTCATGACTAATCTTCAAACCCCGGACAAGAGGAAACACATTCCAAAGCGACTGCTTGAGACAAGAACAGGGTGGGACGCAAAAAGTTAACTCAGAATCAGGAGATAGGAGAAGCCTCAGGCACACCCAGCTAGTGAAGATGAATTTAAAGAGAACTCTGTGTAGTGCGGCTCCCTGCGTGGAACAGGACACGTGATTCTCGTGCCAGAGTGTGGGTTCACCCCTCTCACCTAATCCTTCCGTTGTGGGGTGTGCTCTTCAGATAGTTATGCCTGGGTGGGCCCCGAGCAACCCCTCCACTCTCACGCCCCCACCCTTGCGGAAAGCTAGCCTCTCTGGAATGGTGACTTGTCGGGGTGTACGATGTCTTCCTGAGGTGGGCAGAAGGGGTGTATTCCCTGTTTGCAGCCCCTGGGGTGGCAGTCGTAGGTTGGGCCTAGCTGGCTCCTATTCCTGAGTCTTGACACCTCCCCCGCTGCCTGCCTCCTCCTCCTCCCTCTCCCCTGAGCCGCCGAGCTGTTTGGCTCGCGGTGCCGCATTCAAAGTCAGGGCCAAGGCCAGGGGAGGGGGCAGGCGGTGGTTCCCAGCACTGCCCTCACCTGATATTTGCTTTCCAGGCTGTTGACTCCCAAACAATACAGTGCATGCCGATTTGCAGGGTACCTTCCGTCTACTTTCCCAGTAAACCACTCCCACCAAGTAAACACGCAGGGCTCCCCTGGCCCGCGCGGACCTGGAAAAACACAGCGCTTGGCTGGCCTCCCCGGCTGGCCGGTCGGGACCCGCAGCCTCCCGGCCAGCGCCCCTCCGCTGCGCGGAAGCAGCCGTACCATGGCGCCTCGCGGCCACGAGAGGGCAGCCACGGGCCGCAGAAATCCCACCGCGCCCGGCTTCCTCGACCTGCGCCTGCGCAGACCCGAGGCGATCGCTGGCCCGGCGCCCGGCCAGCGCTTCCGGCTGCCCAGACTGCAGCGCTCAGCGTGCTGTGGCTCTGCGGTCCCGGGAGGGAACAAAAGGCGGATTTCAGGCCTCCTCCGGGCCGTGCAGCCTCCCTCTGAGGCCCGAGAGGCGCGATAGAGGGTGAGATGCGGCTGGAGCTGGGAACGAATTCCCCGGCCGGCGGGGAGGCCGCCCAGCCGGGGGCGCTGACCGCGCTCGCCCTGCCTTCACCCTTCGGGTCGCCTCTCGCACCCCGCAGCCGAAAGCCTCTCCGCTGGGTCGCGTTTCTCCATCCCGCTGCAGTGTGAGCAAGGTCGTCTTCATCCTTTATAGACAGAAGTTCCAATACCCGGAGGCCCGGAACCTGGGAGAGGGCCATTGGGAACGTCGCGTTTGCAGAGCCCCAGTAACGGGACTGTGGACCGTCCTCTTGCTGCTTGAAGTTTCAGGCTCAGAGCAGGAAACGACTCGAGAGCTCAGGCAGGCACCGATGAGAAGAAAAACAGGAGAAGCACATTGCTCAGGGCCATGGAGCTTGCCAGTGAAGAGCAAACCAGGCCACGTTGGGCCCCTGCTTGGGACCCTGTCCTGGCACCCCCACTCTTGGAGAAAGTCCGCGCTCCCAAGGCCTCCAGGCCCTCCAGCGTAGTCTGGCCCTGATTGCTCTCCACTATACCCCACTCTCCACTGCAGCTCTTCCCCTTGTCCCAGCTGTGCACATCCGGCCCCATGATCCCAACCGCGCCCAGCTTCACTCTCTGCCTAGCAAACTCTTGCTTGTCTTCTAGGTGTTGGCTTAGAAAACATTCTCCCTGCAAAGTTTTCTAGGCGTTCCCTGCACCTCTCACACAACCCTAGGCAACACTGTATTCCAGGGTAGCCCACACAGAACCTTACCTATCTGACCCAGAATACGAAAGGCCCACACTAGGTCTTAATTAATATGTCCCCTACATCAGAGCTGCCCCGTCCGACTCCCCAATTTCTGGGCCCATGTACTTTTCACCGTGCTGCCCACTGGCCCTTTCACTATTGTAACTAAAATAAGCAGATTTATGGCCTAGAAGAGTCTATGCTTCTACCTCAGAACAAGAGCCTGCTCTTTTCCAATTCTTCGGAGAATATTATGACAATTCTTGCTTCTGAAGCCTGGAGAATAATTTTCAACATGACAGTCTCCCTACTTCTGTGGTCCAGAGGATACTTTCTAACTTGAGTTATTCTCGTTATTCCACAGTGTTAAACCATGCAGTAGGATTTACAGAGGTTGAGGGACTCCGTGAGTTCACTTGAACCAGAGCAGCACGATTTTTATTTTTTTATGTAGGAATTTCTTTTGGGGGGGAAAATAAGGAGCCAAGAATTCTATTAATGCTTTTAAAATGGTTTAAGTGGGAGGAGGGTGTAGGGACAGGGAACTCTACTTTCTGCTCAATATTGCTGTGAACTAAAATTTTTCTAAAAAATACAGTTTATTGATTTCTTTAAAAAAAAATGTTTTCGATGTCTACTGCACCAAAGGATTATAAAGTAAAGCAGCTGAAGAGCTGTGGACAATTGTTAACAACTAATCATTTCCAAGCGCTCTACTTACATTCCCAGTGAAGCACATATTATAACTTCCCAACCTAGGGAGCCTTTCCCTACCCTTTTATGTGGAGTCTATTTGGTGTCACCTATTGTTTCTTCTTCCCTGACACCAGGGAGTCTGATTTTTTATGGGTGTAGTTAGGAACTGAAAGTTTTTTTTTTTTTTGTCTTTTTTTTCAGAATTTGTTACATTTATAGAAAAAGTTTCTGTGTTACTTCTTTGAAGAAGAAGAGTTGAACCTTTTATATTTCTCTTTTAAAAAATGTTTTGTTTGAGGCCCTAGGGTTTTTGTTTTTTTGATAAATGCTCCCTCCCCCTCCCTCCAGGTCCTAATCCCTGGAACCTGTGAAACTGCTGCCTTACAAAGCAAAAGGAACTTTAAAGATATAATTATATTAAGAGTCTTGAGATGGGGAGAAAAGAGTGTTAGGCAGAGAAGACATGTCCACAGAAGCAGAGGTGGCAGTGATTCAATGTGAGAAAGACTCAGCTGGTCACTGATAGCTTTGAAGATGGAGAAGGGGCCACAGACCAAGGAATGCAAGTGGTCTCAAAAATCTGGAGAAGTCAAGGAAACAGAGTCTCCCCCAGTGCCTCCAGAAGGAACAGGGAACAGTCCTGCTGACACCTTGATTTTAGCCCGGTGAGACACATTTTGGACTTCTTACATACAGAACTGTAAGATAACAAAAGTGTTGTTTTAAGCCACTATGTGTGTGGTTATCTATCACAGCAGCAATAGGGAACTAATACAAACGCACCCCAAAGGGAAAAAAAAATCCTGCCACAGATCACACAGGTGGTAAGAAGGAGGCTAATTGGAGAGGGGAGACAGATTGGCTAGAGCTATTGTGAAGAGAAGGAGTTCTTGCAATAGTAGTAGAGGTACCCAGATAGACCTGTGTCTATTCTTTGTTATTACAAAATCAGTATGAGTTGGCACCACGTGGGCATATTGGTGGAGCATTTGCATGCCCTGTTTTATATTTTAACTCTTTGTATAGCCATTCATATTTCCCCTGCTAGCCTGAAAGACTCCAAGATGGCATTCATCTTTGTATTCCTGTTGCCTGCAGTGGCTTCTGCGAATAATACCACCTTATGTTTATGAGGCACTTCGCACTTCCCAGAGCACTGTGTGGCCATTATCCATTTTGAGTTCTTACTGCAACTCTTGTGGGGTCAGGTAAGACTGGTGGTGGCATTATCAATAGATTCCATTTTACAAAAGACTGGCACCCAAATTTCTCTGACACTCAGGCCCTCCTCTCGCCAAGAGTCCACCCATTTTCTCTGCAAAGTGAATTCTAAACACAGATGAGAAAGTTGAGGCACTGCTGGCCTCCTAAGAGCCCAAACTGGGCCCTAGGGGTCTCAAGTTACTGTACAGACCTTCTTGGTCTTCTTCCCACTCTGAGCACAGGAGAAAAATCCTCTTGTGCAACTGGTAGTGGAGGAGAAATGCCACAACAGTGACACTACCTTGTCTCTCAAGGACATTGAGCAGTGTGGGATAGAAATGAGGATGGGAAGGGTCCAGGTGGGAGTGGCGGGCAAGGCTGACCCAGGGGTCCCCAGTCCCAGACCCTACCTCTTGCACTCTGACCCTCCTAGGGAAGCGTGGTTGAGGAGATAGGGAGAAAGAAAGGTCATGCTTTCAACCTGGACTTCAGGACCTGGCCTGAGGACAGGTCAGAAGAGAATGGTATCTGTCACCATCTTACAGTTTTAAAATTATTTGTATGGCGTCAGTGTTCTCACTTACAGAGAAACTACAGTCTCTGGAGTTAGAGACAGGTTCAAGTCATAGGTCTCCACTTACCAGTGGTGTAACCTTGGCAAGTCATTTTCCCTGGCTGAGATCCCATTTCTCCATCAGCAGAATATGGCCTGCAAAATCGTTGGAAAGATAAAAATAACATATGTAAAGTACATGGAAAATAATAAGCATTCAAATGGTAGCTATAGTTATTTATAACCAAGAAAACAGGGGGAGTGGATTTCTCCAGGTTGGACAGCTAATAATTGGTGGAACCAAGATTCCAAACTACCCCCAGAAGCTTCAGTTCCTTATCCCAAGGCCCCTCTGCTCCCCGGAAACTAAGTCTTATACTTCTGTAGCCAGGTGCGACCCTCCAAGGCAAATCTCTGCCCACGGACTCACAGAGAGGGAGCCCCCACCAAGAACCCGCTGGAAGCCTGGCACCACACAGCTACACATATCTGGAACTTCGCGCTACTGGAGCCCTGCGGGGCGCGCCCGGACCCGAAATGGTTCAAGAGACTTGAGGACCGGCACGTCTCCTTTCTCCGGCCCCAGTCCCCGACTCCCGCCCCAGCGCAGGGGGGCTGTGCCGGGGGAGGGGGAGAGCTGTGGGTCTGGGGCTCCGGCCTGGCCGGTGACGCCCCAGGACCCATCCGCTTGGTGTTAAGGCAAGGGGTGCGGCACGAGGAGCACAGGGAGCCCGGAGTCCCAGGCGCAGACCCAGCTGCGGACCCCGCCGTGCAGCCCTGGTGTTGCAAGCGTGGACCGTGGGCGTGAGGCCCCGGCGGGAGGCACTCAGCCCGGCCGCGGCCGGGTCTGCAAGGTCCTGGCTCGGCAGATCCCGGCCCGCCCTGGCCCGCGGCCCACAGGGTTCAGACGGGGCCGAGGCAGCCAAGCCCGGTTCGCTCGCGCCAGGCGCTGGAGCCAAGGCTGACGGGCGGTTCTGAATCATGTTGGGAGGAGCGGCACGGCCCCCAGGGCTCCGCGAAGACGCGCTGCAGGGCGGCCCGGGCCCTCCCTCGGCGACGCGGCCACCAGTCCGCTCCGCGTCCTCAGCGGCGGCAAAAACTCCGAGTCCCGGGGCTCTCCCGGCCGCCGGCACTGGAGGGCATGAGATGCTGGCTTCCCCCGGGCTCATCACCTCGGGGTTCCACAGCACTTACGAGGGATGGGGACCCCGGAGTAGACCGCGGACGGAAAGTAACGGTGGTTTCATTCTCTGCAAAAGAAATCCTCGCGCGCACACGTGTGCCCGGGGCCAGGCAGACCTCCAGCAGAGGCCCCCAGGTGGGGCGTGCAGACCTGCTGAAAGTGGGCACCTGCTTTAGGAGGTTGGCAAGCACAGGGAGCCCAGAATCACCTGTGCCGAGCCCTAAAGGGGGGCTTCCCACAGCCCTGATGTGCCCCCTTACCGCGATTAAGGCTGTTTGCGAGTCCTAAAGAACTTTGCGTTATGCAGGGCACTTTCAACCAACCGTTCCTCTATGTACAGCGACCTGTGAAGCTGGCAGGACCAGTACCTTTATTTGTTTTACAGGTGAGAAAGCAAAGGGGTGGGAAAGCCCTAGGTTCTGTGCCCGGCTGCCTAGTCAGGCTCTGCCAACCAAAGATTGAAGTCCCTTCTTTCTCTCTCCTGCCAGGAGGCGAGGAAGTGTCCACCCTATCTATTGAGGGGCCTCTAGTTTAAGAATTAAGCCAGGCAGTCGCTGCTGTGTGGAGGGGTGTTGACAGCAAGTGACAAGGAAGCAAGTCTTTATCGCAGGAAAAATTACTTAAGTGGACTCCTTAGCAGCCTCCCTTCCATTCCGAATGAAGATTAGCACCCCTTGCCCTAGAGCTGTGATTCTCAAAGTGTGGTGCCCAGACTAGCAGCAGAAGCATCACCTGGGAACTAGTAAGAAATGCATCTTAGCTGCCCCCTCCTAGGCCTACTGGATCAGAAGCTTTGAGGTAGAGCCAGCCCAGCAATTTATATATTTTTATATATATATATATATGTGTGTGTGTGTGTGTGTGTGTATATATATATATATATGTATATATAGAATGGATCAGAGAGAACAATCATCAAGGATATGGGTACCAGACACAGGGCAGAAGGTAGCCAGAAAAGTATGCCTTAGGGAAGTTAAGGACACTAGCCTCATTCCTACCTTGTTTCAATAGCTAGACCTAGCATAAATAGGTTACTTTTCCATTATTCTAGCTTCCTCTGCCCCGTCTAAAAACATGGCACAGCCGGCTTGCCTTGCAAGGCCTCAGCGGAAGGACCCCATTTACAGGCCAGTACAGCAGTATTAGGCTAACCAGAAGGATCTCATCCCCATATATGGTCTCATTCCAAGTCTATGGCCGAGTACCTTCATTGTTGTGTGCGAGATGGTTTCATCGCTTGAAAATATGGCTGCTTCAGCATAAAATAGTTAAATCTTTATAATGATCGATTATCTCATCCTACCCCCTTTTACACGCAGCTGAAAAATGACAGGCTAGGGACATAGAACATTGTGGACTTTATACCATTAGAATCGCTGCCCATTAAATGATCACTAGGTAATTGTCACTAAATTTACCAGTTAAGGAAATTATCTATAGAATACTGCAAAGACACAGTAAAAAGACTGAAGTTGGCCCATTTCTGCTCAGGAAGTCCCTTCACTCCTAAGCTTCATATGTTGTCCTTTTGAGCCCAGCAATTTTTAAAGAGCCCTTTGAAGAGATTGTCTGATGCATGAAGAAGTTTTGAAAACCACTGTTCCAGAAAAGCCTATGTATCAGCTCGAAGCAAGCCCTGCATCAAAAGACAGAATGCCATCACTGCTTAGGAGGCCCAGGGAGGCAAGAAATGAACTGGGAAGCCCAGAGTTAGGAGTGGTGTGATAGGTTCATTCCTTAGAGTCTCTGTTGTGTGTGTTTGGGGCCCCATAAAATATTACAAAGCAATGGAAACTTTAGGGCTCCATATAATATTGTATTTACATGACCACTCAGCTCTCAACTACTGTCTAAGAGTACCTACTGAAGATCATGTCTTCAACTTGCTAAGTCTGATCTGGGTATTAGCCAACTCTCTGAGTTGAAGGAAACAGATGTAACCAGGTCATCTCATGAAATGGAGCTCTATTGTTCAGTAGATAGGGTAGTAAGTGGAGCAGACACTGCTGTTTGCCTTCTCCCTAGCTAACAGAGGGCTGACATTGACTGGGTTAAAGGATAGAGCTACCCTGTGCTTCAGGTGGCTGCATTCCTCCCTGCTGGCACCAGTGATTGATTTAGGAATGGGTAGAGGGTGCAGTTCTGACCAATGAGATGTGGGAGAAGCTTGCTGGGGAGTTGGTGGGGCATTTTCCTTTTGCTTTAAAAGAGGCACAGGAAAGGTGCATTCGCTTTTTTCCCTTTTTCATCTCTGGATGTCATTGCCTGGAACTTTTGCAGGCTTCTGATACCATGAGAAAAAGTAGGCTAGAAGGACAAGCAAAATAGAGGGTGATGAGAAGAAATTCAGGAAACATCTGGGATCTTCATGACATTGTTGAGCCACTAAATTAGCCAACCCAGGGAGTGGGGGAAATGCTTAGGATTGTCTTGTTAAGTGAGATGACTTATTTTTCTTATGAAGACTGCTTTTAGTTGGGTTTTGTGTTACTTGCAGCCCAAAGCATCCTAATTGATGTAATTAAAGAGACTAAAATCTCACTGTAATACCAGAGTAGAGACAAAAATCCAGCCAGGTGTCAGAGGGAGGTGTCAGGAGGACATTTGGGATCCCTGGCCGCTCTAAGCATTGAGCTGCCTCATCTCCCTGATCCATCTCAGGAGTTCCCAGTTTCGAGTGTTTCACCATGAATGTGGCCCCATTACTCTCCTGTTGTCTCCCTTTTTGTGTCTGAGGTTTTCTCTTTCTGCCAGCTGCCTGGTTCTCTCTATAATCTCCAATTGAGATTTCCAAGAATGAGAACTTGATTGGCCTAGTTAACCACACTGCTTGTGGTAGGAAAGAGACTCCATGCCTGGCCACCTTAGAGGTTGCTGGTCAGTCTATGGACTGGCTGTCCTTGAATCAGTTTCCTCCTTCTTGTCTAAGGTAAGGAGAGTGGATATAGGACCTGGCCAGCCCCACTCAGCCTGAGGCTCTGGCAGAGGCCAGGGGCTGGGAAGGTTCCCCTAGAAGAAAACAGTGTTCTTGGCAGGTGCTAAGACTGATTTGCCAGCAGAGCCTTTCTTAGAAACAATGAAATGGCAGTGCCGAGTCTACCAGAGTCAGAACAAAGGAATCTACTCCTACCACAAGCCCTTTCTGTGGTAGATCTGTTCTCCCCAGAGTAAGAGGTGTTGGGCCAACATGTTTGCCTGGATACCTAAAGCTGCCCCCAAACACAGTCATACTACTCAGAAAATATCCCTGCCCCCAGTGCACCCACCCATGCATCCATACAGGAAGCAGACATTCTGCCGCTGCCCAAAATGTGCACCCCACACATGATGTTTGCATATGGCACTTTATGGGACACTTTTTAAGAGATGTTTTGTTGTTTGAGTCCCTGTGAAACCCTTCGCAGTGCAGCACTTTGTTGGGATGTGCGAGCAGCAGCCAGAGTGACGGAACCAGATGCAGATTGACGGAACCAGATGCAGATTGAAGAAACGACTGCCGCAGAATGTTTCCTAAAACAAAGGTTTAAAAAAACACATGGGACCCAAGCGTCGAGGAGCCCAAGTGTGAGAGCACAACACCGCTTTCTTTCACTGTGTTCTTGGCATCCTCACAGTGTGTGTGATTCTCTAAGAACAAGTAGTCACGGGAGTGGAAGAGGTGTGAACTGTGCTGCTTCTGTCACTTACTAGTTCTATATCCTTAGGCAAGTGGTTTGAACTTCCTGAGCCTCAATTTCTTCATTGGTAAAATATGTCTAATAATACTTCCCCCGTAGTATGGTCATAATCCTTGTATACAGTAAGTCAGTGAAGAAAATGTTGAACATGTAATACAACATGTTAAAGCTGTCATTTTAAAAAATCCCATTCCCTGAGGCAGGTATTCTACCTTATTATTTAGAGGGAATCATGGTCAGAAGCACCAGACTATGGTGTTGACCAGATCCTGTGATGTCTGTCACCCAGCTCAACAAATGAGGTTTCAGTGAGAATTCAGTGAGGTCCCATCAGAAATGGGAAATGGCTGGGAGGTGCCAAGTGGGTGGTGGGCAGTTGGGAGGATGACACTTTCATTAATGTTAATGTGCCCAGGATATGGAAAGAAAGTCACAGTAGCTTCCAGAGCCGAGCCCAAATATAATGCATTATCGTATGCTACATAGAAAGTGGGATAGGACCCAGGCCTGATACTGGCTAGGACCCTAAAGAAAGACACCCAAGTTCCCCATGGAGCAGAGACCACTGTTATCAATTAGTGATTGCTGGCAAGCCACCCAGAACAGGAAGAGATGGGTCAGGAATGAGAGTAGGATTTTCAAGATTTGGGAGCCAAAGGACCTTTGGCAGCATGTAGAAAGGCAGATTTAAGAATTCTTGGGGCTAGAGTCAGGAGTGGTCTATTACACACCTGAGAGCACCTGAAAGTCCAGTGAGGCTGTCTGAGGCCTCACTCACAGAGGAAATCAACAATTAATGTTGGAGAGGTTTTAGGGATCCCTATAGGCCTTACTTAGGGGTTCTAGAGCCTGTGGTGTTACTTAAGATGGTAGGAAAAAAGCAGAGCCTGTGTCCCTCAAATAATATTTTCTCCAGAAGACAGAATTCTAAGGTGTTTCCTCCCACTTCCCACACTGATCCCCGTGTACACACCCCACATAATCCCCAGGACTATGAAAATGATGGGTTTTCGTCCCATCATCAGGTTATATTAATTTGGCACAGTTAGCCTTAAGATATATGATCTGGGTGAGCTGGACCTAATCATCTGAGCCTTTCAAAAGCAGAGAGCTTCTTTTACCTTGTTGCAGAAGAGAAAGTGGAGATCTGAAGCATGAGAGGGATTTCAGGCTCAACTGCTGGCTTGAAGATGGAGGGGAACGCCTGTTAAGAAATTTAGGTGCCTCTAGGAGTTGAAAGCAGCCTCTAGCTGACAGGCAGCAAGAAAACAGGAATCTCAGTCCTACAACCACAAGGAACTGAATTTTGCCAAGAATACGAATGAGCTTGAAGTAGAGTTTTCCTCAGAGCTTCCAGATAAGAGGCCAGCCTGGTTAACACCTTCATTTTAACCTTGTGATACCCTGAGCAGGTAACGTAGCTATGCCATGCCAGATTCAAAACCTGCCTGGCCCACAGAACTGTGAGCTGATAAATGGGTGTTATTTTAAGCTTCTAAGTTTATGGTGATTTCTTATGTAGTAAAAGAAAGTGAATACAAATCAGTAAAGAAATATGTGGTTCAGAGTTAGGGCTAGAAATGCGTCAATCTTCATCAGATTTGTACTTTGTTTCTCCCCACATTTATTTCCTTTTTATTTTCCATTAGCTTCTTTATACATTTTTTTTTGAAAATTCACTATCTGATTACTAGGAACCAGAAAGAATTTGACTATGCCCAAGTGCTAAAAATAAAAATTAAAAAAATAAGAAAAATATAAGGTCTGCATCCTGTATCTGCCACTTAGTTTGTCTGGTTTTGGGAAAATGACTTCACCTCCTTACATCTTAGTTCCTCATCTATAAGATAGAGATAATAATGTTTACTTACTGTATTTAAGTCAGACTCAAGTCAAATAATGTATTTCAATGTGCTTTATAAAATAGACACCTGTATATATTAATAAATAAATGTGAGCTACTATTTTTATTCAGATGGAATAACCAGCAAGATGCTCAGGGCAGCAGGTGAGCCAGAGGTAGTGAAAGTCCCAGCTTGAAAACCTAGAAACCCAATAGAGAGGAAAAAATTCGTAAGTAGAGCCCCTGAGAGAAGGCAATGGGGAATAGCTGCAAGGGCTAGTTCTCCTCTTGAGTGTGCTTTCATTATGCAAGTAAAAATGAAAAAGCAGACTGAGAAACATGCTAGACTAATTCTCAGCCTCATCGAGAACAGACTTTAAAATCCTAAGCAGACAAAAAGTAATATGACCCCCCAAATGGCCAACTAAATTGCTTAGAGAGCAAAAGAAAAAAGGAAGCCACAACAGAATACATTCTGTAATAAAGACATTACACAAAACGAATGAATGGAATCAAACACCCATAAAGCAGAGGAGAAGCAGAAGTCTTGCAGGAGATGTTATCATCGGCTCAAGATTAAATGTGCTTGTGCTTAAACAATGGTGTGTGAAATGTCTTAAACAGGAAAGGAATCCTCGGAAAGAAAGGCTGTCAGCACTACGAAGCGGCATTTGGAAATTCAATCTATAATATAACAAAGAAAACTGGACTAGAGATGAGTGACAAGCACACCCAAGAAAGACAAAAACCCACAGCATTCCAACTAAGAGGATGTTTACTGAGCATCAGATTACAGTAGCTCTACAGAGAAATACTTTGGGGAAAATTCAAAAAAAGGAAAACCAGCATCAATACCCAATAACAACAAAGTGTTTTGTTTCCTGTGTCTTCCATTGTTCACTGACAATGAAGGTGCATTTTAAAAATATGAACCCAGGTAATATGAAAAAACCCACAAATAAAAAAAGTAAAATGCCAAATATAAAGAACTAATTAAACACTTTCACAAATACACAACATTTTGTACTCCATCTGCAGGTGGACAAAACTAAGAACCATTTCCAACATGTAAGACCAGGTATCCCCATGCCACAGAGCAGATCCACGCTTAGGGTCTTGAGTTAACTTGACAATAGGGACAGGCTTGAGTACAAAGCTCAGCTCCTCCATTTGCCATTTGTGAGATGCTGGGCATGTTATCTAGCCTCTCTGAGCATTAGTTTCTTGATCTATAAAACTAAAATAATGAACACGGCATAGGGTTTTGGAGAGGATTAAATAGGATAATGTATATAAAATGGCTACCATATATAGTCCAAGCTCAAAAAATGATAATCAATTTAAAATTAATTATCTCCCCAGTTGTATAGTAAAGGAACTAACAAAATTCTCTGCAGGATTCTTTCCATCTTTAAAGTTTTGTGGTTTTGCCAATACTCAGCTTGGTGATTCCTCAAAAGGTTACACACAGGATCGCCATATAACACAGCAATTCCACTCCTAGGCGGTTATACAAAAGACTTGAAGGCAGGAATTCAAGCAGATATTTGTACACCAGTGTTCATTACAGCATTATTTACAATACCAACAGGTGGAAAATACCCATGTCCATCAACAGATGAACGAATAAACAAAATGTGGTATGTGCATACAATGAAATCTCTTTCAGACGTAAAGGAAGTTCTGATACATGCTACCACACGAATAAACCTTAATGACATTGTTCCAGGCAAAGAAGCCAAACACAGAAGGATAAACATTGTGCAATTCCATTTACATGAAGTATCTAGAATAGGCAAATTCATAGAGGCAGAAAGTAGAGGTTACCATGAGCTAAGGAAGGAAGAATAGGGAGTTATTTCTTAATGGGTACCAAGTGTCTGTTTGGGCTGATGGAAAAGTTTTGGAGACATATAGTGGCGATAGCTGCACAACAGTATGAATGTCATTAATGCCACTAAATTCTGCACTTAAAAATTGTTAAATGGCATATTTAATGTTCTCTACATATAAAACATGTGGTTATATTTATAAAACCACAAAAAGTCTTATAGTTCTATCTCGGACTCTTTCCCTGCAATATGATAACATCCAAATTAAAGAAATGAAAGCTACCTGCATTTTTATATTTCCTGCAGTGATTAATGTGAGCTCTAGGATCAGTTTGCTTGGGTTCAGATCTACCCTCTGTCACTTACTACCGATGCCACCTGGGGCAAGGTACTCAAAGTTTTTGAGCCTAGTTGCCTCATCTATAAAATGAATATAATAATACCAACAACACAGAGTTGTTAAGAAGAAGCTGTAAAATGCTTACATTGTGTCTGGTACAAAGCAAGTGCATACAAAAGACAGGTTATTGTTATTCCTTGATAAGCATGCTCAAGTGGTAGTGGAAGGTAGAGGGAGTCAGACAGTAGAGTGCCAAATGACACTGGGGCAAAATTTCCTATCACCCTTGACTCTGAGTTCCTAAGATGCTCCCACTGACATGATCCGAAGGTCTTGATGCTCTGACTCTAGCCCCAGAAGATCATAGACAACAAAGTACTCCTTGAAGCTCTACCCAACCTACACCATCCTTCCAACTTAAGGCAGAGATATGGCTCTAATCCTTTAGTAAACAGCACACACTGCTCTTAGAATCAAGTCCAAATAGTTGAATAAGGCAAGGTGCTATATGATCTGGCTTGTTTACGTCTTTCATCCAAACTCTCACCTCACCTCATCCTTTATGCTCCAACCTTCCTGACTGCTTACAGCTCTGCCTGGAAGGCTCCTACCTCGCCACTTCACCTGGCCATCCCTTCTCCATCTTTAGGGTCTTCACTTGGATATCATCTCTTCCAGGCGGGTTTCTCTGACTCACCTGAGCTGAGTTAGATGCTCCTATGTGCTTGCATAATGCTGTCTTCTACTCCCCATCATTGCATACTGGTGTTAATGTCCATTTTTGTGTGTCTCTCCAATAAGACTACAAGCAACTTGCACTATTAGCCATTTCATCTCCAGTATCTAGCCTGCAGTGCCTGGCTCATAGAAACACCTGTTAGTTGTATATGAATATAGATGGATGGATAACCTGGTATTGGTTCTATAAGTGGGATCAGGTTTTGAGATGGCAGTGTCAGCTCTTTTGCCTCCTTCAGACCTTTATCAGACTGTTAGGGAAATCTTGACATTGTGTCAATATTAATGGGGAATAGTAACTGACAGCATAGGTCCCAAACAAGGCAGGCAGGGTGTCTGTTAATTTTTTAGGACCTTTGCTGAACCCAACCATCCGCTTTCAAATAGATTTATATACAAGGTTCCTTACCCTCTACCATCCAAACCTATCTGGTTCTTACCTTTCCTACTGCTGCTGATTAAGGCATCACCTGAGCTGCTGAAATGTAAAATCCCTGTCCTTTTTGTCTCTTTCTGTAGCCCCAAATCACTATGGTCCCTCAGTCCAGTAATTTGACTTCCTATCTACACCCACTTTTCTATTCCTACTGCTACTATTACAAAGTGCTTTGTATAGAAACAAAGCTCTATTAAAGAATAAGTTTCCTCCACATTGTGAAATCATCAAGGACAGCTGGGTAATGTAACATCATTTAATACATAATACAGACCCAGGCTAGCCTCCTGTTTCTTTAGCATCTCTAGGAAACCAGCAATGTTAGACTAGTCAGATTTTCATAGCAGATACAGAACCAATTTTAAATGGCCTGGCATGGGGCATTGACCTAACACTGCTTCTTTTTAAATCTTTCTAGTACTAAGAAAACTAATTTTGCTGGTGCATGTGTCTCTGCCATAGGAAACAGGAAGGCCAGCCTTTCTCCTTTGAACGAGGGGCATTGTTTTATTGTCTTTGTCAAGAGAGGTCTTAAGGAGCAATTGAATTTGTAGTTCAGCTATTGCCAGAAGGAACATTAATAATGTTAATTATGCCATAATTAAATCATAGAAACAAGTAATCATTCATCCACATTTAAAAGGGCAGTTTTAGACAATCTTCTGCAACTAGTTAAATTGAATTATTCTACTATTTAAGTTACTTTTTCACACTTTTACTTATTTGTGGTATCTAATAGAAGCCTTCTTCAGAAAAAAACCAACAGAACAGTAGAGAAGTTCTCTTTGAGAGGGTGTATACAGGTGGGAATGTCAAGGCCAATGACTTGTCAGACTAAAGTCACGTTTTCATAAATAGTTTGGACTAGAATTCTTAGGCCTCTCTATCAGTATTGTGCTCTGGGAAGAACAGTGGCTTTGAAGTCAGGCTACTTGGATAGGGCCTTTAATTTTCTAATTTTCTAAGCCTCTGTTTTCTCATCTGAAAAATGTGGACAATATTTTCAAACAGTGCCTAGCATATAATTAAACTATTATTCCTACTCCACCCAGCCAGGGATGTTTTATGTAGATAAGTATCACGTAAGTGTAGGACCTGAAGTGGTCAGTCTGTCTGGTCGGGATTACAAATTGAGGTCTTAACTTTCCAACACACAATGACACATTAATTTCTTTGCTATCTTGTACCTAAAGCTTACAGCTCTCAAAAACACTGGAAAAATCTGTATTGTTTAGGGGATTTCCTCATTATTTACAGGTATTTAGCATGTGACTAGTGATTGTTAAAGAATCTGGTATTTGAGAGAATTGCACATAAATTAGCCATCAAAGAATCTCCAAGTTCTAATCATGATTTTAGCTCTTAAAGGAAGCACAGCATCATGTTTTTACAGCCTTATAGAGATGATTTAACAAGTATCAGGTTAGTATGTAAGGGCATCTGCTCTTATTTAAGAACAATATGACAACAAAGTATCTGAATGACTCTTCTGTGTCTCATAAAACCTGGGTTAGATATTTTCCACGTTGTTGTTCAATTCCCTTTATTAAAGGCTCATGCAATCAATTCCTACTTAAGTTGTCTGCAGCTGAATTTTATTCATCTTATTGTCAGGAAACAAAAACTATGCAATCCAACATGTTTAGTTTTTGCTTTGGCTGCCAGAAAGCTTAGAGTCAGTTTATTGCCCACGTGTGCCAATCAGTTTAATTTCAGTGCCTCATTGCCTACTCTCTCTTGTTCCTTCAGATGTAGTCTGCAGAACTTTACTGCTAATTATCTTATCTTGCCCTATGTCTTAATCTTGAGTCCTTTCTAAAGTAGGAGGCAGGACAATTTTTAAACCTCAAATGAAGAAAGTTAAATTAATTAAACAATAGCAACAACAACAAAAATATTGGATCAGCATTATAAGCAAACATAAGTAAATCACTGTATAGATATTTAGAAAGACTTAACAGTAAAAACTAAAAATAATAATAATAGGGATTTTGTTTGTTTTCAGACAGAGTCTCACTCTGTTATTCAGGCTGGAGCACAGTGCCACAATCACTGTTCATTGCAGCCTTGACCTCTCAGGCTCAAGTGGTCCTCCCTCCTCAGCCTGCCGAATAGCTGGGGCTACTGATGCATGCCACCACGCGCTACTAATTTTTGTAGAGACAGGGTTTCGCCATGTTGCCCAGGCTGGTCTCGAACTCCTGGACTCAAGAGATCCACCCACATCAGCCACCCAAAGTGCTAGGATTACAGGCATGCGCCTAGCATATAATTAAACTATTATTCCAGCTTCACCCAGCTAGGGTATTTTATATAGATACATATCACACACTTGTATAAGAGCAAAGAAATCAAATCTAGAGTCAGACCTAGATTCAAATCTAGGTTTGAATCTTAACTCCACCCTTTACTAGTTGTATGTCCTTGGGAAAGTTATTTATCTTCTTGCTGCCTCTGGTTCATCGTCCCCAAACTGCAGATAAAAACAACCTCAATTAATTTTGTTTTGAGGATTAATGAGACATTTGGGACATGGTAAGCTCTCAATAAATACTGACTTCTACTCTTAAAACTTCCTTTTCCTCATTTACGATAACAATGTATCCTGACAATGTTTAGAAGTCCAGTATTCAAAAGTTGAATAGTAGACTTACCGATTTTAAGGTGGGATGAGGTATCCTCCCCAAATGCAAAATACTGGAAAATCCTTAATTTTGCTTCCTGTAGAGACTGCCTTACTCAAACTTCAGTAACCTAGAGCATATAAAAATCTTTAATAGGCACAACTAGCCAGGGTAGAAACTGCTGCGATTATGGGAGACGGGCTTGAGGCTTCTCCTTAAGGTAAGGTCCTAAGGTAATCCTTAGGACCAGGGGAGTAAAGCTATGCAGCCTCTTCCCTTACCCTCTGTAGGACATTCCGATACACAGGGATTGGGGGCAGAGGAAGGAGATCTCCCTTCCTTATTTCTGGGAAAAAACACCAAATGAAGACTTAGTCTGCTCTTCCCCACAAGCTTACCCTTGAGCAAGGCCCTCCACTCAGTGGCCAGCTTTCTGTATATACGTGATCAGAGAAGAGGGGGCCTAGCAGGAGGATACCAGCTTAAGATGCTGAGCCTATGTGGTGAGCAAGCCCCAGACACCCTGGCAGTCAAGAGATGGGTTTATGGGTTGGGGGAGAGGTTGAGGGCGGAGTCTTCTGCTGTCTTAGAAGTCCAGTCTTGGCTCTCAACCATCAATCTCCCGGAGCAGCATCAATCCCCTCATCCCCAGCAGCAGCAACAAATGGACAACAGCACCACCCTCTTTTGGCTCAAAATCATCAGCAATCAGATGACATAGCAAAAAAACAAATAAGCATGTGAATTCTTATGTTCCAGACATTGTGCTTCGTGGTTTACATGGAAATCTTACTTAATATACTATGTTATTTTAAAAAATGTGGAAAGTATGAAAGCTAGATTTCTGCAAGTTGAGTTTTTTTATCCTTAGTTTATATTGCGATTTTATTACATCCTTATTTAGAGGAGTCACAATAAATAATAGCTTAATCATGTTTTTAAAATATCTGTTCATGTGTGTTTTTAAATATTCACTCAAGGAAATGGAATCAAAATCCTTTTAAAAAGGGCTTTTTAGACTGAGTTAGGTGCCTACCAGGTCTAGTTACCACATAATTAGAGGCTGCAGTATCCAATACAGTAAACACTAGCTACCATATGGCTATTCAGCACTTGAAATATGGCTAGTTCCATTGTGGTACTAAATTTTTTTATTTTACGTAATTGTAATTAATTTACATTTAAAAGCTGAAACTGCGTAAAGTAGTTTTCCAATAACATAGCTTGATCCCTTTGTAGGTTACCATTTCACTTTATTTCTCATGTAAGATGTTATTGTATTATAGTGTATATGTAAAGCTCATGCATTGTTTCTAGTACTACATGTAAATGCATCATTAATTTAGTTCATGTCCACACACTGATCCAGTTTAAATAATTTTTTGCTATATAGTGATGTAACATTATAATATGTTTATTTGAATCTTTTATGTAGACAGCACAATTAGAGTGACACCTATATAAATCATAGCAGGTAATGAAATGAAAATATTATTGTAATTGTAACATTTAAATTATTTTTCTAGTTAAAAAATAAGTATGGATAAATTTTAAAATTCAAAATGAAGGCATGTTGCAGATGCAGAATTGCATAGAGGTGCAGAAGCTAGTACTACGATGGGAACTGAAAAAAAAAGAGAGAAAGAGAGGACACTGGAAAAAGGACATTGCAAATTTCACAATGAATAGCATTGCAATTTGCTAATGTGCAAAATGAGAAAGCTGCTGTATAAAATTTATTTAAGTATAATAAAGTACAAAAATATTGAGATGTTTTTGGCAACTATATAGTAAATTTGATAAATTTTCTCTCAACATTCAAAAAAGAACCAATGGAATTTATTACCTGAAATTAGAATTAAATATCCAAGAAAAAATTAAGACTTTTTACAGATCCCAGCTTGTCACTTTGGCCAAATATATTTTTGCTTTGGTTCTTATATATACATATACACACACACATGTTTTAGATGGAAGGATAATAAAATAAACTATTTCAGTTATATAATTTTTTAAGAAAATTATGAGATAAAGACAAAAAAAGATATTTCGCAAAAGTAAGAAATTCAACTAAGCCACAAAAAAATCGCTTATAAAATACAAGATCTCTTTAACTACAACAGAGATCAACTGATTCAAAATCTAAAAAACTGCAACTTTTGTGGTGGTTGTTTTTAGCTTTTGATAAATCATGAGATATAAAATACACTGCCCAATTAGTGCTTTGGGTATATTTTGTCCCTAACAACTTATTACATTACTAACAATTGTTGTCTATTCGTGGCCTAAAATATCAAACTCATGGCATGAGTATTTTTCAATATTTTACATCTATTGAAGAATTTCAGCTAGTTATTAAAAAATTAGCTTCTAACACAACAAACAGTTTTCCATCTATGTTATGCTAAAAATCAGACTTACTGGAAGTTTTTTAAAGGGACTGATGTTTTCTTTATTTCTTTGTTTCACTATATGATACATCTTAAAAATATTTATGCTCATTTTCTGAAGTGAACTCCATGAAATGTGTCCTGGATACATTGTTAAAATCATTCAGCGCATACATGCAAGTGCAATGAATCATCACAAGTTTATAGAACTGTTGAAAGAAATAGAAGACAATGAGTTTAATGACCTCATGCCTTCTTTGACAGTGCTCTTTGGTTGAGTCGTGAAAGAATTTTACAAAGATTTACTATACTGTTCATTCCAATTCAATATTTTTTGAAAATAAAGAAAAATTGCCAAATATTCAGAAATCAAAGACAAAAGATGGCAATGTGATTTAAGTTTTCACACTGATATCACACTGCATATAAATGAGCTAAACTTGAAACTCCAAGGAAAGGTAATGCTTATCTATGACCTCTCTGGACAGATACAAGACTTTAAAATGAAATAAAAACTTTTCATAATTTAATCAATAATAACGATCTTTATCATTTTCTTATGAGTCAATATGCAGAAGACTATAATTGTAATGGATAGCATTACTTAAATTGGCTACCAAAACTGTAAGAAACACTGTGAAGAACTCATTGTGGATACTTATAGAGTTGCTTTTCAGTCTATCAATATCATTTTGAAGTCAATATTAATAATGCCGAGTTCGCACAAGAGTTAATAAATTAACCTTGATGGTTTTGAAACTGATAGCTTTTGCTTTAAATAGAGTTTAAAGTAATTATGGTTAAAAGAAAAAAAGCTGGACCAGTTTTGTACATATGGACGCAAATATTAAAGGAGAATGATTTTTCAGTTAACGGAAAACATTTTAAGTATATTTGGAACACCTTATGTATGTGAATATAGTTTTCCAACTGTAAATTTTATAAAATCATACACTTCAACTCAATTATTTCCCGTAAAAATTGAGCATTTGCATTTGGTGAGCTGTAAGTGTCAAGTACATTTAGTAAGGAGAAATAAATCTAAAATATCTCAATATTTTTTAGATTGATTACACATTGAAATACAATATTTTGAGTGTATTAAGTTATATAAAGTTATATTATTAAAATTAATTTGTCTTTTTTTAACTTTTTTTTTTTTTTTTTAGAAAGGGTTTCACTCTGAGACTCTGAGACAGAGTCGCCCAGGCTGGAGTGCAGTGGCAGTGATTTCAGCTCACTGCAACTTCCACCTCCCAGGTTCAAGTGATTCTTTCACCTCAGCCTTCTGTATCTCAGTAGCTGGGATTATAGTCGCACGCCACCAGCCAGGAGAATTTTTGTATTTTTAGTAGAGACAGGGTTTCCCTGTGTTGGCCAGGCTGGTCTCAAACTCCTGGCCTCAGGTGATCCACCTCCCTCGGCCTCTCAAAGTGCAGGGATTACAGGCGTGAGCCACCTCGCCCAGTCCCCACCATCCCTCCGCCCACCCTTTTTTGATAACTTTTTAAAATGTAGCTACGATTAAGTTTTAAATGACAAATGTGACATGATATATTTCTAGGGAGCACTGGTCTGGGGAATATATATATATACTGCACTTAAGGGCTGTGAAAGACAAGGAGGGGTGGGGCACGGTGGCTCACGCCTGTAATCCCAACACTTTGGGAGGCCGAGGCGGGCTGGATCCGCTTGAGCTCAGGAGTTCCAGACCAGCCTGGGCAACATGGCGAAACCGGACCTCTCCTAAAAATACAAAAATTAGCCGGGCATGGTGGCACACGTCTGTAATCCCAGCTACTTGGGCGGCTGAGGCACAAGAATCTCTTGAACCCGGGAGGCGGAGGTTGCAGTGAGCTGAGATCGCTCCACTGCACTCCAGCCTGGGTGACTGTCTCAAGGGCAAGGAGGGGAAGAAGCCAGTCTGACCCTGACTACTGCAAGAAATCTTTGCCCTGACTGTGTATGTAAGTGCTTGTCGTCTTCCTGCTCTTTCCTTTTTTTTTTTTTTTTTTTTGAGATGGAGTCTCACCCTGGGTTGGAGCGCAGTGGCACGATCTCGGCTCACTGCAAGCTCCGCCTCCCGGGTTCAAGAGATTCTCCTGCCTCAGCCTCCCGAGTAGCTGGGACTACAGGCGCGCACCACCGCGCCCGGCTAATTTTTTATATTTTTAGTAGAGACGGGGGTTTCACTGTGTTAGCCAGGATGGTCTCGATCTCCTGACCTCGTGATCCGTCCGCCTCGGCCTCCCAAAGTGCTGGGATTACAGGCGTGAGCCACCGCGCCTGGCCTCCTCTTCTAACTGTGAAAGAAAAAGAAAGAGGAAGGTCACTTCTGAGAGCTTAAAGCCAGATTTCCTCTGAAAGTCTAGCCGGCCAGTTAAAATGCGTCAGAGTCTATTCATGGCAGCAAAGAGTAAAACAGAATGCCCTTTCTCTAGTAAGGGTATGTAAATAACCACCGGCTTCTGACCCCAGAACTATCAGAAGTCCTGAAGCAGAGAAAGAAAGAGACTCTAGTTTCTGAAACTCTGAAAAGCTAGGACTTCGTGGCACTGGACACTTAAAAGATTGTTTTTACAAAATAGGAAAAACAGAGTTAGGTAAAGAAATGGTTAGAACTAAAGTTGAAGTTTAATGGGAGGTAGATACAGGAAGTTTGCACTTCCCTGTTTGTATTTCTTTATATTTCGCTCTAAAATATATAAGCATTATAAACAATGGTAAGTAACTAATAGCGACCTAAAAATTTATATTCTTATTTTAATCTTATTTAATTTAATTCTTATTTAATTAAAATCACGTTTTGGGAGAATATCAACATAAATGACCAGATTCCTATTTTGTCTTGCTGGTTATGGTTGGGGAAAGCTTTTGTTTGGAGAGGGGAGTGCTGTGGAGAAATAACCCAGTTACCTAGTGGCAGATACAAGGCATCCAGACATGGAAACTGGGAGGAAACAAACACTTTCCGGAGCGAGCTTACAAGCTCAGCCTTGGTGCTCCGTCTGCGTCATAAGTGGCTCCCTGCCTCCAGTGCCTGGCGCCGTGCCTGGCACCACGTGGGCGGCCAGCATCATTTGTTGGACTGAATTGTAAAATGAGGTCATTTCCACAAAGGGATTTGTTGTCTGATCAGAAGACAGAATGCAAACCATAAGAAAATAAATATAATAATTTGTCTTCCTTTTTGTGTTTTTGTATTTTTTTGGTATGTATTTTGTTAATTAAAATTTTTTTCACCCAGTATGTTTTAGACAAGACAGTAGAGGCACAGAACACAATATAGATAACTCTCACTGCCTGAATTCTCACTCTACAAATATTCCCTGTAATGGCTTGCATCCATTTTTATCCCACATGCAGTACCCTAATTGAAAACCTATAAAATATCTGCATGCTGGGGCCAGTGAAAACTTATAATTTGAACACAAGTTTGGGCAGGAGGGCATAGGGTGCCCTGCAGTCGGATCTAGCTGCGTTGCCTGCAAGATGGCTTCTATCTTGCTTGCATTGCTTGTTGTGCTATTTAAACCTGTGTGTTATCATCGTCATCTTCGCCACATTGTTAAGTGAAAACGTTTTCTAAAAAAGTGGAAAAGTCTGTGAAGAAAGTATAGGAACCAAAAAACCTAATCACTAAAAAGAAGATTGAGAGTGAAAAAGCGTTTTGAGAAAGGATAATAAATTAAAAAAAAGTATAAGCAGGTAAAAGGACAACCTAATTTGTATTAGATATTAAAAAATGGTATTTTTGAACGTAGTATTTGTCTATACTCACTAATTAGAACTAATGAGAATTAAATGTAATTGGCATTTTAAATACTTTATACCTTTCAGAAACCTTTATGGATTATTACATAGATTTATGATAGTGTTTAAGTGAAATTTGGGGAAATTTCTTGGGGTTTTAAAAAATGCATTTTTATTTTTTATTTACAGTAATTATTGCTTCTTTGATTTTCTTATGTTAAAATTAAAGAGTACTAAATTTTTAAAAAAAAATGAAATATAGGCTCTAGTTATCTAAAATTTCGAAATCTAAAACATTTTCCAGAATAAATTGGATTTGAATGTCTCAGGATGCCTGAGGTCACAGACTGAAAGCAGAATTAAATGGTGTTATGAGCAAATGTTCTTTTTCACATCTAGAAAGGCCTTTTAACTACAAAGAATTTAATTTTTTTGTTGTTGCTACTTAGAAATATTTGGCAAGCAAATGACTCTAGATAATGTGTCTAAGAGAACTTCAAAGAGTCCTCTGATACTGAAGTAAAGTTTGAATCCTAAATCAAATTTTAAAAAAACAACGCACACATTTGAAATAGTTGAGACCTTTACAAATTACCTTTCTCCAAAAAGAAAAAAAAAATGAATGTGAAAGCCACAGTTGGTCCATGGACTATTACAGTTGTTCCTAGCTGGTTTCTCTATCTCTGGTCATCCCTGTCCCTCCTTGTCTCCATGGTCAATATATAAATCTCTCAGAATTCTCTGGTGAAACACTATTTGATCATAACAGCTTCAGGTTCAGGAAATATTAACTCTCCATTTTGTGTGTGTGTCAAATTAAAATGTCTCCTTCCAATGATCCAATTCCTGCCGTGTTTCCAAGCCTCCTTTGACTATAACCTGTAGGCGTGCCCTTCCTTATATGTTACTTTGTGGTTCTCCAAAATCTTGTGTTGGCAGACCCTTTTGTGCTCAACTAGGGACACTGCTCAAATCTGCTTTATTCTGTTCAATTAGCTAGTCCTCTTGGACACATGTACAATAGGGACATATCCCTCTATACCTTCAAGCACAGGGTACACATAGGGTTAAATACTGCTTGTAAAATGAATGGATCAGTATAACATTATCTGCCTAAGTAACCATTGCCAGTCCTGAGAGACATCCATCCTTTTAAATACAAAGCTGAGCTCTCAAAATGTAAAAGAAATCCCTAAAGGAATAAGAAATCAGATTTATAAATCCATGCTCCATGCCAAGCTGTCCAGAGGAATTTTTTCAGTTGGTCAAATAGAAGTTTTGATTTAAACCATAATAAAGAGGAAAAGAAATAAGGCCTTTTTTCTGTGGGACCTGAACCAAGACCTCTGGAGAGCACTGTTGGTGGAACCACAGGGCCACACTTCCTGAAGAACCATGCTTACTCACCGAAGGAGAATCAGAAAAAATGCATGCTACTTCTGGATGCATACAAGGATTATTTTATCATTTACTGTTATCCCTTTCTGAAACCCCACTAAAATGGGAGCAAAGAAAATTTTTAATTCACAGGAATAAAGAGGTGCAGGAGAAAATCAGTAATGGTAAAATACTGGAAGCTTAAAAACATATCAAAGAGCAGCAACTGACTTAGAAGAACTCTACAAGGGTGAATCCTAATCCTATACTGGGGAAATTAAAAACAAAACAAAACAAAACAAAAAAACCCAGACTTTTAATTTTAAAATCTCCCAAAAGCTTAGAACTGGCAGGAGGAACCTCTAGGAAATGAAGGTAAAGTTAAAAATGAAATAATTGATTGCAAGTCATTTTAAGAAGCAGTTAATCTCCACATTTCCACCTCCCTCCTACTTGTTCCTCCTCCTATACCATAGGTAACTGTCCCTTCCCAAATGCAGAAAAGTGACCAGAGATTTAGTCACTGAAGGATGTAAGACAATCACGAGACTTCCAGACATCAGGCCCTGCTTAGGACAGGTGCATAATTCTGAAAACAGAGCATCAATTGAATGCTGAGATCCTTAGCCTGTTCTCTCACTAGTTCCCAGGACGTATGCAGCTAGCACTAAACATCCCAGACAGGAGAATGGAAGACTTCCTGGAGCCTCTGACAAACACAAGAGGAAGATCCAAAGCTACTGATGCCAAGGAGTTCCCCAAAGATATGTCTCAGCCGCAACCCAAACCCTCACTCTCAGAGCTTCCAATCAGGTCACTGGTGCTCCCATAGCCAGTAAATATGAACAGACACTCAAGGGCCATTAGATATCAAAGAAAGCCTCTATCATGATGCATCTAAACCAAATCAAACAAACAAAAACCATGTAAACAGTGTGGTAAAGCAACTTAGAAAAAATGGAGACTATGCAGGAAGAAAAAAACATTTTTTAAAAGAACTATCATTAATATTCTCACAGAGATGTGGAAAGATACTAATATATTTTCTTTTCTCAAAGGGATGAGAGAAGAAAAGATATTACCAAAAACAACCCAGAATGCCAAAAACAAAACACAAAAAAGAAAAGAAACAACATTCAGAAAACAAAATGTAATAAAAGAGTTGAAAATCACCCAGGCTAAAGTAAAACACAAGATGGAAAATATTATTGAAAAGAAAAGAAAGCCAGAGGGCTAGTTCAGAAAGTTTCAATACCCAGACAACAAAATAGTTCAAGATATTTTCCCCTATTAAATTCAATTAAATTTGGCCTAAGCTGCCTCCGTATTCTGAATTCTTACATAGCAAACTGCAACCTCAGCATGTACACAAATGGCAACCCACCTTAAGAATATTCTTGCAACAATTAATAGTCACAGGCTGCCAGCTAATCAGACCATGTTCAAATAAGGCAAATGCAGTGCTGTATCCAAGCAAGCTATCTCTGTGTGTCACCTCCTCCTGTCTATAAAGAGCTCCACTTTCAGAGAGCTCCACTTTGCTCTCTGTGCTACCTCTATTGATTCTAGTTACTGCCTGACTCATGAATCACTCTTGCTTAAATAAACTCTGCTGGCCTGGTGCAGTGGCTCACGCCTGTAATCCCAGAACATTGGGAGACAGAAGCGGATGGATCACAAGGTCAGGAGTTTGAGACCAGCCTGACCAACATGGTGAGACCCCGTCTCTACTAAAAATACAAAAAAAAAAAAAAAAAAAAAATTGCCGGGTGTAGTGGCACACACCTGTAATCCCAGCTACTCAGGAGGCTGAGGCAGGAGAATAGCTTGAACCCCGGAGGTGGAGGTTGCAGTGAGCCGAGATCACGTCACTACACTCTAGCCTGGGTGACAAAGTGAGACTCAGTCTCATATTAAATTAATTAATTAATTAATTAATTAATTCTGCTAAATTGAATTTGTCTAAAGTTTTTCTTTTAACACCCCGAATGGCCAGATATGTGTTTCCAGAGACAAAAGACTTATCAAGCACTCAGTTATATAGATGAACAAAACCCATACCAAGTAAAAACTCAAGACTATGTTTATTAGCAGGGAAAATAAAAAGTAGTTCAGAAAAGGCAGAAAATATTTAAGTTACTTTATTCATCTTTAAATAGAGTTTGTATAATTTAAAATAGTAAATGCAAAATAAAGATGGTCCACATCAGTATTAGGATATAACTGTGCAAAATGAACTATCTATTGTCATTTCTGGAATTAACTTTGTGGGGCAGGAGAGTGAATGGTATAATGGAGGAGGTAAAGCAAAACAGCTAAACCTGGTCTGCCAACCTCGGGAATTTACTTGTAACGACTGAAATAAAAAATCAGGAAGTGGTAATGTAAGCATGTTTTTAAAAGAAATATGGAGGTAAATGCCAAAAATGTTTGTAAAAAGAGAGGAATGTGGTTGATGCAGACAGGGGTAATTAGAAGGTATGCTTTTTTTTCTTTTTCTGCTTTTTTTGCCTTTTATTTTTAATAATCAGCTCTGTGAAAAATAGGAGTCTTTAAACTACATAGGGATATATTTTTATAAAATCTGTGTCTGTTTATATGCACACATGGATATGCACACATACACATATATGTATATATATTTTACAAATGTGTGTGTATGTGCAATTTAATTGTTTATTTCCACTTTTATTTCTGTCAGTTTATATAAAGATAAATCACAAGAAAATTTTTCTTTTTGCATCTGGACTTCGGGGGTGTGGTGGAGTAGGGACAAAAAAAAGTACCCCTAGAACTCTTAACTATAGGCTGACCTCATAAGGGTGGGGGTTAAGAATTCTTATTTTAGAAGATTTTGTTTACTGATGTATTGTGTGCTACCATGACAGTGCTGGCATATAGTAAGCACTCAATAAATATTTGCTAATGAAAAACGAATGAAAATAGATCTCAATTAACAGAATACAATATTATGTAAGACAAAAAGGAAAATCCTTGAATGTTTGAAAAAAAATGGAGGTATTAATTTTGGACTTCGTTAAGATTAATATACTGCTAAAAGTTTAAGTCTAACCTCTCAAATAATTGAAATAGAACACTGAACTTCCAAATTACTGTAAGAGGAAAAAAATTGAATTAAGAAAAATGACCTATCTAAAAAAACAAAAATAAAGAAAGAAGAGTGTTTAAAAGTAGGACAAATAGGAAACATGAAATACAATGGTAGAAATAAATCTAAATGAATAAATAATTATAATAATTGCAAGTAGACTAAAAACTTACCAATTGAAGGACAGAGATGATTAAAACAAAAAGTCAGCTTTATACTGTTTACAAAAGACACATCTTAAATGTAAAGACACAAGATGCAGAAATGTCAAAAGTAAGAGGCAAGTTAGTAATTCAGGCAAATATTAATAGAAAAAAACTCATGTATTTATATTAATATCAAACAAGAAAGACTAATGCAAAAAGCTTACTGAAGATTAAGATAATTAAATATTGTTTTAATTCTATCCTATTCTATACCTAATAATATAGTTTCAAACATATAAAGCAAAAATTGACAGAACTATGAAAAGAAAACATCAAAAATCTCCATACTTAGTGAAATATTTTAATGCAATCACCACAACAATATTAAATTAATAGATTAAGCAATCAACTACCAGTAGATTTAAATGATATTATCAACATTTATTCCAGTAGCCATATATAGTACTCTGAATCTACCAATTGGCAAATGTACACCTGCTCAAGTAAAGCAACACTTATGAACATGTATTATTAGGTCATTAAACAAGTCTCTGTAAGTAGGAAAGTTGTCATATCATAGATACTATCTATTCTGACCAAAATGGAACTAAGTGGTTTTTTTTAAAAAGATAACAAACCCAAGATTTTTGAAAATTTAAAAATGCCTCTAAAAAATCCATGTACTGAAGAATAAATCAAGGTGGAAATCGGAAAAAACATAAGCTTAAATGATAGTAAAATACTACATATCCAATTATGTGTAACACAGAAAAGGTGATATTAGTGGTGATTTTGCAGACTTAAATATTTATATTAGAAAATAAAAAAGAATGGAAATGAATACGTTAAATGTCTTAAGAAATTGCAAAAAGAACAACAGAATACACACAGAGAACAAAGTCAAAAGTTGATGTTTTGAGATTTTAAAGACTGACACTTCGTAACTAGATGGATTTTGTAGCAGGACGAGCCTTGGACAAAACTCCTCAGACACCGGGTTGAAGAAGGAAGTGACTTTATTCGGCCGGGACCTTTGGCAGACTTGCATCCCAAAAACCAGGCTCCCTGAGAGAGAAATGCCTGCCCCTTACAGCTCTAAGGGGGTCCATGTGAAAGGGTCGTGAGCTATTGAGCAAGCATGGGGTACGTGGCTGGGGCTGCATGCATTGGTAATCAAGACAGAACAGAACAGAAAGTTTCACAATGCTTTCTCATGCTTTCACAATGCTTTCACAATACCTGGAATCTATAGATAATACAAGCAGTTACGTCAGGGGTTGGTTTTTTAACTACCAGACCAGGCCTGGGGTGCAGCACCGGGCTGTCTGACTGTTGATCTCATTTTTGCCTTTCTTTAACTTTTACTTCCTCTTTCTTTTTCTGAGGTATGAGGCAATAAGAGAGGTGGTCTCCTTCCTTTAATTTTTTTAAAAAAGAAAGAAGGAAAATAATGAATATTGGAATTTTAAAATCACTCATAATTATAGACATAGAAGATAGTTTTAAATATTGAGACTATTGAACAATTACATATGTTAAAGTTTGAAAACTTCGGTCAAAGAGAAAATATTGCACATCAAACTGACTAAAAAATAAATAGAAAATCTGCATATTGCTATAATTATTAAATAAGTTGAATAAGGATAAAAATTTACCCACACAGATACATTCTCACCTAAGACTCAGACATTTTAGTGGTGAGTTCTGTAAAACAGTCAAGAAACAAGTAATTCCAATATATATAAATACCTCCAGATAATAGACAAAGAAGAAATACTAACCACTTATTTTACCAGGCTAATAGAACTTTGAAGCAAAAGCATACTAGGACAGTAAGAAAGAAAAATCACGTATCAACCCATTAATAAGCAGAGATACAGAATTCAAGACAAAATACTAGAAAATCGGCCAGGTGTAGTGGCTCACGTCTGTAATCCCAGCACTCTGGGAGGCCAAGGTGGGTGGATCACCTGAGGCCAGGAGTTCGAGACCAGTCTGGCCAACAAGGTGAGACCCTGTTTCTACTAAAAATGCAAAAATTAGCCAGGGATAGTGGTGCACACCTGTAGTCCCAGCTTCTCAGGAGGCTGAGGCAGGAGAATACCTTGAACACAGGAGGTGGAGATTGCAGTGAGCTGAGATGGTGCCACTGCACTCCAGCTTGGGTGACAGAGCGAGATTCTGTCTCAAAAAAAAAAAAAAAAAAAAAAAAAAAAAAAAAAAAGCCTAGAAAATCAAAGCCAGCAATGTATTAAATCTTTCTCTCTCCCCCCTGTCTCACACATACACAAAATTGAAAAAATGTACTACCATCATTTTCTATACTAACCAATTAAAGAAAAAACTATGATTACCGCTATAGATTCTAGAAAAAATTTAACAAAGGTTAACACTGGTTCATGTTAAAAAGAGTATTGTATTAATTAGAATTACAATCATCTGCACATAACAGAAATCTCCTTCAAACATCAAGAGAAAAAAAAATCATTTCTTTCTCGTGCATGTGGCATTCAAAGGCTAACAACAGTGATGGTATAGTGATTCTATGGCATCATCAGGGACCTAGGCTTCTCTCTAGTTGGCCATCACAATGTTTGGCTTCAATTTCATGGTCCAAGACAGCCATCATACATCTGCTTCCCATCCCTCCTGTGGCAGTTCCTATTTTCCAAATATGGCCACAGCAATATCTCTCATCCTGAATATTCTTCTGCAATGTGACCTTTCCATTCTCCCACCAAAGAATGGAGTTATTTCTCTACTCCCATGAATATTGAAAGATTTTCTGCCTTGACCAATAAAGTGTGCAGAAATGACACTGTGCCAATTCCGGGCGTATCCCTTAACTGGACTCATGGCTCCTGCTTCCTTCCTCCTAGCAACCAGGCTCAAGCTGACTATTCTGAGACCACCATGCTGTGGGAAAAGCCCAAGCTCCATAGAAAGGCCCTGGAGGAAGAGAAGTCACGTGAAAAGAGATCAAGGAGCACAGAGGTGCCAGACGTAAGAGTGAAGAAGTCATCCTGGAAGTGGACGCCCCAGCCATAGCTATCTCAGTTGACACCATGTGGATCAGAGATAAACCATCCAGCCAGACCCTTTCTGAATTCCTGATCTGTGAAACTGTGAGCAATGTTAAATGTTTGTTTTGAGCCTCTGAGGTTATGCAGTTTCCTTCATAGCAATATATAACCTGAATATCTCTCTTTTAAGGAGTCTTCCCAGACATCTCACACAAAACTTGGCTTTAATTTTCTTGGCCCAAACTTAGTTACATGGCCACACTTAACAATAAGTAAGTCTGGGAATTGTAGTCTTTTCCCTGGGCTGCAATGTTCTCAACTAAAAATCAGGGTTCTATTACCAAGGGGGAAGGGAAGAATAGGTAAGAGAATTGAAAACAGCAGTCAGTCTCCAACAAAATTTATGTCTAATCCAGTGAGTCTCAAAATGTGGTCCCTGGGCCAGCAGTATCGGTAGCACCTGGAAATTTGTTAGAAATGAAAATTCTCTGATTCTACCTGAGACCTACTGAATCAGGAATCATGGGGCTAGGATCCAGCAATCTGTGATTGTTGTGATTCACTGGTCAAGGAAATTCTGATACACACAGAAGTTTGAGAACCATTGGTCTAAACTTAAAGGAAATGATTCTTCCTGGTGAAATGTCGGAAACATTTCCTTTAAAATCAGGAACAGACCAAAGATGTCCAGATTCATTGCTTCTATTTAACATCATGCTTTCTATACTGGCCAGTGCAGCAAGAAAACAAAAAGAAATAAATAAATGTAAAAGAAAAGACAAAACTGTCATATTCACTGTTGATTTGATTTTGTATATTTAAAATAAATTCAAGTTCCAAGTTACTGATTGTATGAATGTACAAAAATTGGTTTCTTCCTATACGGCACAACAAATTTTTTAGATACCATTGGTAATGGCAAGCAGTAGTTACCCAGGAATGAATCTAACAGCAGAACTGCATTTATTTGGGGTAGAAAATGATAAAATGTTTTGAGACATTAAAAAAGACTTAAACAGGCCAAGCGCGGTGGTTCATGCCTGTAATCCCAGCACTTTGGGAGGCCAAGGCAGGTGGGTCACCTGAGGTCAGGAGTTTGAGACCAGCCTGGCCAACATGGTGAAACCTCATGTCTACTAAAAATACAAAAATTAGCTGGGCATGGTGGCCCACGCCTGTTGTTCCAGCTACTAGGAAGGCTGAGGCAGGAGAAAAGCTGGAACCGGGGAGGTGGAGGTTTCAGGGAGCCAGGATGGCACCACTGCACTCCAGCCAGGGCAACACAGCAAGACTTCATTTCAGAAAAAAAAAAAAAGACTTAACAATTAGCTTTATGATGTTCATGTACAGATAGACTTAATATCATGAACTCTCCTGCATCTCCAATTTAATCTTTTTATTTGCCATAATTATAATTTTATAATTTTTTAAAGCCAGCATGGTTTTTCCGGGTAAGTTCATTCTAAAATTTATATGAAAAAGTGAAAGTTCAATGATAGTCCAGATATTTTTGAAGAAAAAGGATGAAGTGGAGGGGATTGCCCCTACCATCTATATATCAAGATTTATTTCGAAGCTATGGTCATTGAGATAGTGAGGTATTGACACAGGATAGAAATATAAATGAATGGAATAGACTAGAGCATCCAGAAATATACATACATGGAACATTTATCTAAGATAGGAATGACATTTAAGATTGATAAAGAAAAGACTGACTCTGATAGGCACCCCTCACTTTATTGTGTCTCTCCATATTGATACTGAGTTTTTTACAGTTTAAAAGTTTGTGGCAACCCTGCATCCAGCAAGTTCATTGGCACCATTGTTGAGCAGCCTGTGCTCACTCTTTGCCTCTGTGTCACATTTTGAAAATTCTTGCAATATTTCAACCTTTTTCATTATTATTATATCTGTTGTAGTGATCTGTGATAAGTCATATTTGACGTTACTAATGTCATTTTTGGAGCATGTCATCAACTGTGCCCATAAAAGACAGAGAACTTAATGGATACATCTTGTGTGTTCTCTGACTGCTCCACAGACTGGCCATTCTCCCTTCTCTCTCCCTCTCCCCAAGCCTCCCTATTTCCTGAGATATGACAATATTGAAATTAGGCCAATTAATTACCCTATAATGGCCTCTACGTGTTTAAGTACAAAGGAAGAGTCACACATGTCTCATATTAAATCAAAAGCTAGAAATAATTAAGCTTAGAGAGGAAGGAATGTTGAAAGCTGAGAAAGGCCAAAAGCTAGGCCTTTTGCATGAAACAGCCAAGTTGTAAATGCAAAGGAAAAGTTCTTGAAGGAAATAAAATTGTTATGCCAATGAAAAGTGAAACAGCCTTATTGCTGATATAAAGTTTTAGTGGTTTGAATAGAAGATCAAACCAGCCACAACATTCCCTGAAGCCAAACCCTAGTCCAGAACAAGGCTATAACTTTCTTCAATCCTGTGAAGGCTGAGAAAGGTGAGGAAGTGGCAGAAGAAAAGCCGGAAGCCAGCAGAGGCTGGTTAGTGAGGTTTAAGGAAAGATGCCATCTCCATAACATATATACAAGGTGAAGCGACAAGTACTGATGTAGAAGCTGAAGCAAGTTATCCAGAAGATCTAGGCGAGATCACTGATGAAGGTGGCCACACTAAACAACATATTTTCAATGTAGATGAAACAGCTATGCATTGAAAGAAAATGCCATCTAGGGTTTTTATAGCTAAGTAGAAGTCAATGTCTGACGTCAGAGCTTCAAAGGATAGGCTGACTCTTGTTAGGGGCTAATGCAGCTGATGATTTTAAGCTGAAGTCAATGCTTCTTTACTATATTTGAAAATCCTAGGGCTCTTAAGAATTACGGTAAATCTGTTCTGCCTGTACTCTGTAAATGGAAAAACAAAGCCCAGATATGATAGCAGATCTATTTACATGATGCTTTACTGAATATTTTAAGCCCACTGTTGAGACCTACCATTCTGGAAAAAAGATTACTTTCGAAATATTACTGCTTATTGACAATGTACCTAGTCACCCAAGACCTCTGATGGAGATGTACAAGGAGATGAATATTTTCATGCCTGTTAAGATAACACCTATTCTGCCGCCTGTGAATCGAGCAGTAATTTTGACTTTCAAGTCATTATTTAAGAAATACATTTTATAACCCTATAGCTGTCATAAATAGTGAGTCCCCCGATGGATCTCAGCAAAGTGAATCGAAAACCTTCTGGAAAGGATTCACCATTCTAGATGCCATTAAGGACATTCGTGATTCATGGGAGGAGGTCAAAATATCAACATTACCAGGAGTTTGGAAGAAGTTGATTCTAATCCTCATGGATAACTTTGAAGGGTTCAAGACTTTAGTGGAGGAGGTAACTGCACATGTGATGGAAATAACAAGAGAACTAGGATTAAAAGTGAAGACTGAAGATGGGACTGAATTTCTGTGATCTCATGATCAAACTTTAACAGACGAGGAGTTGAGTTGCTTCTTGTGAATGAGCAACGAGAGTGATTCCTTGAGATGGAATCTACTGCTTGTGAACATGCTCTGAACACTGTTGAAATACAGCAAAGGATTTAGAATATTACATAAACTTAGCAGACAGAGCAGTGGCAGGGTTTGAGTATTAACCCCAATTTTGAAAGAAGTTCTACTGTGGGTAAAATGTTGTCAAACAGCATCTTATGCTCCAGAGAAATCTTTCCTGAAAGCAAAATTAAATCAATGCAGTGAACTTCATTGTTGTCTTATTTTGAGAAATTGCCACAGCCACCTCAACCTTCAGCAACCACTGCCCTGATAAGTCAGCAGCCATCAATATCAAGGCAAGACTCTCCACGAGCAAAAAGATTACTACTCACTGAAGGCTCAGATGATCATTAGCATTTTTTAGCAATAAAGTATTTTTAAAATAAGGTATATAGATTGTTTTTATAGACGTTATGCTATTTCACATTTAATAGACTACAGTATAGGGTAAACATAACTTTTATATGCACTGGGAAACCAAAAAAAAAGTGCGACTTGATTTATTGAGCTATGTGCTTTACTGCAGTGGTCTGGAACTAAATCTGCAATATCTCTGAGGTATGCCTGTCACTAATTAATGCTGGACCAATGAGCCTCATGTAAAGTAGTAATACTGGATACCAACATCATTACAAAATCAATATTAATTCCAATAGAATTAAAGACAAAATGTAAAAACTTAAGATTTTTGGATAAAATTCTAAGATCATATTTTTAAGATTACAATGTAGGAAAAAACTTATACCAGATACCAAAGGCACAAATCATAAAGGAAGAGACTGATGAATTAGACTACATTAAAGTTGAAAACTTCTATAGAGCAAAAGAAATCATGTTTAAAAAGGACATATGACAGACTGAGAGAAGATATTACAATATATATCTGATAAATAATCTGTACCCTAAAAATATAAACATCTCTTGAAGCAATCCAATTTTGGAATCCTGTACCCGTGTAATGTATTTTGTAGCAAAAAAATCAAGGATTAGAATTAAAATATATGATTTAAAATAAAGTACAACTGAAGAAATAATTAGTTGAATGAGTAAATGATAAAATAGATAATACACTTGCTCTTAACCAAAAGGTGAAGAAGTGATAAAACATTAAAACAAAAATGAAGGCCAGGCACAGTGGCTCATGCCTGTAATCCCAGCACTTCCGGAGGCTGAGGTGGGTGGATCACATGAGGGCAGGAGTTTGAGACCAGCCTGGCCAATGTGACAAAATCTGTCTCTACTAAAAGTACAAAAATTAGCCAGGCATGGTGGTGCAAGTAAACCCAGCTACTCGGGAGGCTGAGGCATGAGAATCACTTGAACCCGGTAGGCAGACATTGCAGTGAGCCGAGATTGTGCCACTGTACTCCAGCCTGGGGGACAGAATAAGACTCTGACTCAAAAACAAAAAACTGAAATGAAAAAATTGCTAAAATGCAGCTCAGATATTCAAAGAGGTAGAAAATATGAAAGAGAAGTTAAGAGATATAGAGGACATATTGAGGAGTTCTGATCAGTATTCAGTTAGAGCTCCAGAATGAAAGGATGGAGGATATGGGGCAAAGGAAATATTTGCAGAGATAACTGCTGAGACTTTTCCAGACCTGATCAATAGCAACAACCACACCAAAGAACAATTTGTGAATTTAGCTTTACTGAAACTGAGCATATTCACTTGTCAACAACTCAGCAATCTTACCTCTAGGTATGTATATACCATAAATAATTTCTTGCATATGTGTATGTGGTAACATGTATAAGAATGTTCATTATGTCAGTGTTTGTAATTGAAAAATACTGGAAACATCAATAGGTGAGAAATAAATAAATTATGTTATATCCACATAATGGAATGCCACGCATCAGTAAAAATGAATAAACTGGAGTTACATGTGTCAGCAAAAATCAATTTCACAAACACATTGAGGAATAAAACCAAGTTGCAGAATATACAGTATGATGTCATTTATTTAAAATATACAAAAGTGTAAGACAATGTATATATCCCTAAGAGATAAGTGCAAATATACGTTTTGTATAAAGAAATGCTCGGGAACAATAAACAGCAAACTCTGGATGAGGATTCCCTTTGAAGATATTGGGGAGAGGAGAAGTCATGATCAGAAATGAGAGCCAAAGGATTCTTCACTTCTTTTGGTAATGTTGCATTTCTTAAGGTGAATGGAGGATTCATAAGTACTTTACATTGCTCTTTATAGCCTTTTTTATGCCCAAAGTATTTCAAAATACATTTTTTAAGCAGCTAAAAGACCTTTGAGACATAACTGAGAATGTCCAAGCATTGAGGCTATTTTAACTGAAATGCTATTATTATAATAGTTTCTGGAGACATTCAAAGATACATAAAATTCAGTTTATCCACCTGTTGTTCTTGACGCTTAATCTTCCTCTCTCTCCTGGAATACACTGAATTTCCTCTAGACTAGCAATATAATACATCTTCAATGACATGTATTTTCTTTTTCCTCTCAACTTTCATCTTCTCAGCTTAGAAACATATTTTAAGTCTCCGCTAGCCTTAACAAATAAATAAGCAACACCTGTTACTTATACACTTGTGACTTTTTTGCTTCCCTTCTCACCCAGGTTCTTGGAGGAACAGCCCAGGCTTCCTATGTCTAACCCATCACTTCTACTCACTCTGCAAAACACTATAATCTGACTCCTGTCCACTTGACTGGAAGGGCCCATTTTAAGGTGTTAACATCGCATTGCAAGTCAAATTCAAAGTAATTTTTCAGCTTCATAGACACCTACTGTATTTGACACTGTTGATCTCTCCTTTCTTCTTGAAGTTCCTTCATCCCTTCATCCCTTGGGTTCTGTGATACTCTTTTCTTCTTCTCTGCACACCTGTCTATTGCTCTTCTGTATTGTCATCATCTCTGAGTTGTCACCTTTGACATAAATCATGTGACCAAACACAGATAAGCGTGTTTCTGACTCTGTTCTGTTCCATTCATCAGTTTGTCTATCCTCATTCCAAAACCACACTACCTTAGTTACTACCTCTATGATAGATCTTGATTTATAAAAATATAAATATAAGCGTTGTTCTCTTCAAGATTGGCTTGGCTATTATTGGCTCTTTGAATTTACATAAAATTTTAGAAAATTGCTTTCTTTTTACTTTTCTAAGAGACAGAGAGAGTGTCTCACTATATTGCCCAGGCTGGTCTTGAGCTCCTGGCCTCAAGAAATTCTACTGCCTTGGCCTCCCAGTGCTGGGATTACAGGTGTGAGCCACTGCACCCATCCTAGAAAATTGGTTTTTAAAAGTATTTTTCCCTAGATTTGTCCCCAACATTTTTTGGAAATTTAAAAAAATTCCAAAGTCTGAGAATATCTAACCTAGTTATTCTTACTCATTTTAAGACTCAGTTAGGGGCGGCTTCCTCAGAAACCTCTCCGTCTGCCTCACAACAGGTTGTTTAGGTTCCCATCTTACACTTACCACTTATTGCCCTTGTAACTACCTTGTAATTATCACTGCACATTTTCCTTGAGAGATCTTTCTGGAAATAATAACAACAATAATTATTATTGCTTATGTGGTATAATTACTTCTATTCAATATCTTCCACAGCCCCTATGCAGTAGATATTAATAAACTAATAGATTAGAGTACTGAGATATAGAAAGATAAACCACTTGAGATCACACAACTGAGTAACTTTTAAAGTTAGAATTCAAACCCAGTTGTGTCTGATTCCAAAGCCTGATTTTTTTCCCACTATGTAATCTCCCTCTGCTAATGATGTAATACTTAATCGTGGAATTTAAATTTAATTTGTTAGAGATTTGATGCTTACTTTTTCTTTTTGAGATAGTGTCTTGCTCTGTCACTCAGGCTGAAGTGCAGTGGTCTGATCATAGCTCAACGTAACCTCAAAATCTCAGCTAATTTTATTTTTGTAGAGACAGGGTCTTGCTATGTTGCCCAGGCTGGTCTTGAACTCCTGGCCTCAAGCAATCCTCCTGCCTTGGCCTCCCAAGTTGCTGAAATTTACAGACAGGAGCCACTAGGCCCAGCTGTTGATATTTACTTTTAAAAACCTAATGGACTAATAACTGTGTAACAAATAAATAATATGTAATAATATGCATAATATTTAATATATGTAAATAAGATATATTTATCAAGATAAATGTTAATGTTAATTTTTATTTTTTTAAATTTATTTATTTTTTGAGATGGAGTTTCACTCTTGTCGCCCAGGCTGGAGTGCAGTGGTGCCATCTCAGCTCCCTGCAACTCCCACCTTCCGGGTTCAAGCAATTCTCCTGCCTCAGCTTCCTAGTAGCTGTGATTACAGGCATGTGCCACCATGCTCAGCTAATTTTATATAAAGTTTAATTTTTAAATACGACATTTAAAATTTTTTTTCCATACGTATTCTGCTTAAGTACCATATTTATTTTTTAAACTAAATAAAAAAATAATGTTTATGTTTGAATTATTTGTTGCTGAGGAACAAATTACTTGCTCTATGCCAGAACTTACTGGCATAGAACAACAAGCATTTTATTCTCTTCATAAAGTGTGTGGGTCAGAGCACAGCAGGAAGGGCTTGTCCCTGCTCCACCATGCCTGGGGCCTCAGCTGGGAAAGCTGGAATGGCTGGGGGTAACTTGAACAACTGGGAGGTGGAAGCATCTGGCAGCTCCTTCGTTTACGTGCCCGGTGCCTGCGCTGGGATTACTGAAAGGCTGGGCTCAGCTGAAGCTGTCAACCAGAGCGCCTAGGCAGGGCCTCTCCTGTGGCATGCGGCAGCTGGGATCCAAGACAGGGAGTGTGTCAGGAGAGCAAGCATTCCAAAGGAAACAAGGGGAAGCTGCAGGGCACTTTCTGCTCTGGTCTCAGAAGTCACACAGCAGCATTGCTGTGTTACTCAGTTGAAGCAGTCACACACTAGCTCAGATTTAAGGGGCGGGGGACCTAGAGCCTGCCTCTCAATAATAAAGGCATCAACAAATTTGGGGCCATATCTTAAAACCACCAAAGCTTACAAAAATATGTGGCCTTTAGTCATGTGTTGGATATCTGCACTTCACCGTTGGTATTTGCTGTTCACATTGGGCCTGAAAGTGTTACCTTCACAGCATCCACATTCAGCAGGAGAGATGCCACAGTTCAACAAGAGTTCCCACCACTCCTCACATCAGGAGGATCTGGGGGCCGTAAAATTACCGCTGAACTATATGCTATGAGAAATACATTCTGAATCTTCTATTCCTCTCTTCTTCCTAACGTCATGGACGATGAAAAGAACTGGCCTCATATGGTACCCTAGAGATGTGGTAGGGAGTGCTTCCCTGACTTAAGACATTTTCTTTTGACTTATGATAATGTGGGGAGATATTTGAATGAAGATAAATGACCATGTTTCACATTACATTTGAGTAGTAATGGGTACATTTATTGAGCATTAAACTTATTTGCTAGATGTGTGCTCAGCACTTAGTTGATCTTTCAACATCCTACGACCTTGCTGCTCAAAGTGTGGTCCTCAGATCAGAAGCAGCAGCACCACCTGGGAGCTTGTTAAAAATGCAGAACCCCAGGCCCTAGGCCAGACCTGCTAAGTCAGAATCTGCATTTCCGCAAGATTCCCAGGTGATTTGTTCATAAGTTAAAATGTAGAAGTACTGCTTTATGAAGCGGGTGCTATTACTATCTACCTTTTACAGAGTAGGCAACTCCGAAGGGTTAAGAAACTTGCTGATCACATTCAGAGAGAACAGAAAAAAGAAACTTGATGAAGAGTACACAATTTGTGAGTTAGAAGAGCTAAAATTCAAATTCAGGTCTGACTGACTCCAAAACCTATATTCTTCACAATATTCCATCGTGCCTCTCAGTAAATTTCACTGCATTAGCAAATGTGTTCCTTTACAGACAGTTATCATCTGTTTAAAGGGCGGTTGTGAAAGTCTCCAATAATCTGAAAAAGAGGCTCTGGAACAGGTATTGCCACCAAAACAGCATTATTCCATCACTTCACAAATCATTTAGCCCTCTGCCTCCACTTGCTCAACTGTGAGTTCCTTAAAAGACAGGACTGTTGTCCTATTTGTTGTTAAATCTGCAGAAATTAACCCAGAATCTGACACATAACAGAGTATCTGCCCCTAACAAACTCCTTAATTAATATACATTAGGCCTGTTTTTTCAAGTGAGTTGTATAGATTGTGGGCAGTTAACTGGGTACTAAGATTATTCTGCTATAAAAGAGGATGCAGGGGTCCTCCCTGGGGTTTCCTGCAGGCCAGGACTTCGGCAGCAGAAAACCACCAAGGCTGCTGCTCCCGACCCATTGGTGCAGCTTATCTCTCCGTCCAGGCAGCCCCCAGCCCAGCCCAGCAACGGGACTTCCTGAGAAAGGTTCTCCTTTCTTTCCTAGCCCTGGAGCACAGCTCCTCTGCGGCTATAATTAACTTCCTTCCACATGATTTATGCAGAAAGGACAGGACATGTGAAATGCAGGGAAGCTTGGTTATAATCCCTGTATTTCTGTGGTGCCACAATTTCTAAAGCGCTTTTTTAATTGATTGCATCTCATGTGTTCTTATTGAGAAATCTATGGAGAGAGGAACACAGACACTCAGCAATGTATAGTGGCTAGAGCAAGAAGTCCTGGCTTTCCCCGGACAATCCCCACCTGTGCACGCCATCCTGGTGTGATTGTTAACAAACAGCCTTTGTTCATGGTCAAATGTGCCCCTGTTTGGGTGATAAATTATATGGTCACCTTAGTCACTGGGGCTAAGTGGTGGTCCTGATGTCACCTCAGGAGTCAGAACGGGGCCAGTCCCTGATGCAGATTTGCTTTCTGGACCAGTGAACCATCTGTCATTAGGGCGTTTCCCCTAGTGTCGTCTTCAGGCCACCTGCTTCAGAGCCAGCTGTGAGCTGGGTGTCCACGCAGGTGCCCAGACCCACCTTGGTCCTACTCAGAACCAGAAGCTCCTTTTCGCTCTGAGCCTCAGTCTGATGCTCCCTCCTCTGACCTCAGCTTACCTTGAAGTCCCTGATGACTTTCTCTTCCCTAGGCACCCATTCTCCAACTCTTAGCACTGGGAACTGTTTGATTTCAGTTTGAAGGCCTCCATCTTGCCAACCCTTAGAAGGTGGCCTGAATACCACCCTGCCCTGTATCCCACAGCACTATTATTAGATGGGAACGTCAGAGGCTAGAGCTGAAATCCCTAGCAACCCTTTGTCCCCAGAGCGGAGGAGAGAATCGCCGGAAGGGACAGCCTAGCCTGAGGTTAGGCAGTCCAGTTCTCTTTCCTCTGGGCTCCGGAGGACTGCAGGCTAGCAGGAAAGAGCTGAGCTATTCTTAGCCGAGGTGTGGGAGCCTGGCAGGAGCTGCAGGCGCTGCCCCGAGGGTCAGAGACAGGAACTGGCCACCCACTCTGGCTGCTTCCCCTCTCTCCCTTGGCTGCCCCTCACACAAAGAAATGACCACCCTACTCCCTGCAACCAGCAGCAGTGCATGGCTCAGACATGGGTCACCCGTAGTCCCCTCAGTAGAAAGCACAGCTCTGCCTCCCTTTTATATTACAGTTTGTGGGTATATTTAGAGCTGAGCGGGGCCTCAGCCATCACCTCACTTTCTTCTTAGAACCCTAGCATCCTGATAGGTCAGGACTGAGCCCCACAGAAGGAAAATGATTTGTCCAGGGCCACACAGACATTCAGAGTCACGAAGAACTCTACTAAGAACTCTACCAGGGCCAGGTGGGGTCATAGTGTGTACAAGCTGTAAGTTTGGGCTAAGGTTTCCAAGTGTCAATCAGCAGACAGGCGCTATTTGTGCCAACATCTTTGCAGGTCCTCATAAAACAAAGACCACTTGTGTCATATTACCAACTGTGCTTTCATGGAAAGGATTTTACTTTTTCTGCATTTTTGCTCCTCTTATCTTGAGGTTGCAAAAAAGACCTTGCTTTATGAAATGACTCTAATAGTATATGACAATCCTAGGTCAGTCCCTAACGTTAAAACCTTTTTTTACTGATGTGTGAAGTAAAATATGTATTTAGGAAGCAATAGAGTGGAGAATACTCAAAAGAAAATAAAGATACACTTTATTCATTCATTTAATAAATGTTGAAAGTCTATTTTTGGCGTACACTGTACCAGAGCACAAAATACACCTGATTTCTACCCTCATGTTGCCTACAAATGGGGAAGACAAGAAATAAACAAGTCAATGTCACTGTAAAATGTGATAAGGGCGATGATGAGTTTCTAAAATAAAATACTATGAGAGGGAATAAAGGGAATGGTGAGATGCTTATTTTCAATTGGGTGGTTAGGGAAGACCAGAAGAGGAAGGGGAGCCACTTTGCAGAAAGTGAGCAGGGGAGAGAAGCAATTTGACAAAGGAACAGCTTGAGTAAAGTCTTGAGGTTGGAAAAGAGCTTGGGGAGTTTTAGGAGCTGGAGCAAGGGGGAGGGTCTACCAGATGAGGTGGGAGAAGCAGGTTGGAGTCCAGCCTCTTCAGGTCTTATGGAGGCTGAGAAGAGAAGAGTTTTTGATTTTATTTTCAAAGAAAAGGAAGTTATTGAAGGGTTTTCAGCAGGTGAATGAGATGGTCCAGTTTTAATTTTAAATACAAGGGATTGGCTCCAAGATTCCCTCCCCCAACTGTGGGTAACAAAATCTGCAAAGGCTCAAGTCCCTGATATAAAATGGTATAAAATGGCATAGTATTTGTATATAACCTATGCATATCCTCCTGGATACTTTAAATCATCTCTAGATTACTTATAATACCTAATGTAATACAAATGCTATGTAAATAGATATTATATTGTATTTTTTTGGGAATAATAACAAGAAAAAAGTATGCACATCTTCAATACAGATGCAATATTAGGGGGAATATTTTTGAATCCACAAATGCAGAACCCAGAGAAACGGAGGGCCAACTGTACTTTTCTCTACCTGCTGTGTGAAGAATGGACAGGAGCAACTCAAGAATGGTGCTAGGGAGACCAGAGTAGATACCAGTGATATTCCAGGTGAGAAGTGGTAGGTTCAAGACCTTCCTAGAGAAGATAATTTTCTATCTGTTGAGAAAATACACACACACATGCTAAATGAGTCAGGTCATCTGGCAAATGTAGTAAAGTCATATGTTTGGACACAGAGCTTTGGAAAGGAGAGCTGAGAACATTCCAAGACCTTCCCAATCCCTCTCTAGCTCCAATCTTTTACCCTGGGGTCTTCAGCTGGTTGCCGGGCTTGTTCCCCATAGGTTAATACATCCTCAGAGGAATCTCCGAGGCCCTGTCCCTAATGTCCCCAACCAACCCTCCCAAAGCTCTCCAGTTTGGATATGACCATTTCTGCAGAATGCACACATCTGGGAAGCAGCTGCCTGGCCACTCTCACAAAATCATCTCCCTGTAATCCAGTTAAAGCTGAAGTAGAGAGGAGGCATGGGGGACAAAGGAAAAATGTGAAGTCTGCCCAAGATGGGATCTGGGTAGATGTCAGGGGTACCACCCTGATCTTTGTAGACAGGCCTCCAGGGTAGCCACTGGGATTTCAACTGGCCTCTGTGTCTTCTTCTGATCCCCGCAAGACCAGATGTGTCCCACAGCTGTACACCATCTGCTACCCTCTACCCTAGAGGAAGCTACAGTTTAGAGCTTAAAGAAGTGATGGGGAAGACAGTGAGCTCTCCCTTGTCTATAGAGAGTTAATTGTGGGAATAAAGAGTCTAGACGTCCCATGAAGTGGGCAAATGGTTTGGCATTCATCTGCACAGTGGCTCCCCAAAAATGTCCTGGCATGGGAAAAAATTTCAAAGAAAACTTAATGTCCCAGGGTTTCTAACTCCCTTCTTACTCAATGTTTCAGAGACTCTAGCTTACGAACTTGATCTTTCCTATTTTCTCTGCTCTGTGCTCCTCTTCTTTCCTCCCTACCTCAAACACTGGCACCCCGAATTCCCAATCTGGGTCATCAAAAGCCTAACAGCATCTATTCAAGCTGACATCTAATCCTCCCCAGAGGAAGGGAACTGCACTCCCATCCAGCAGATGATGTTATTGGCCCCCTCCCTGAGCTCAGAGGCTTGGTGCAGCCCAGACATATGGATCTTTTTAGAGACTTATGCAATTTGGCAACCCTGTTTCTCACCCTCCAAGCCCTGCTGCTCAGACACTGCTTTGCAGAGAGAGCACCCGGAGAGGGAGGGAGTGGATCCCTGCATGCTCTTTTATTCTTTCCTTGTCATTTCTCCTGGCAACTCTCTACTCAATTTGGAAAACAAAAAGTAAAGTGTTCTTCTCCTGGCCCAATCTTTGACTGAAAACAGGAAAGAGAAAAAAAAATCAAATAAAAAGAAAAAGAGGAAGAGAAAATGAGAAAAAGAACACAGAACAGCACCATGAATATTCTGATCAATTCTCCAAGACAAAGACTGAGAACCCCTGAGCTAACAACACACTGTCTTGCTTCTCCTCTTCTCCATCTCCTGTGTATGTGAATAGACATAGATTCCAGACTATATGGAGCTCCTGGATTTGTGCAGTGCACAACCTGAGCACCATCTGCTGCAACCCTACCTTCTTCAACACTTAATTCATCCTGAGGCTCTGATGGGTGAACTTGACCTTGCTCTGTGTGCCCAGGAATGATGTATAATGCTTCTACTGAGGCAAAAACATCTCTGACACTTGGCAGGCTCACCCTTGCCCCTTTGTCCCCTCAGCCAGATACACAGGAGACTGGCGTGTCTTTGAAAAATAAGGAACTTTCTTGCTGCCCATGGAAGAAAGAATGGCTTCTCTGCTTAAGGACCAACAGACAGAACCACCAAGAAAATTCTGTAGACTCCCCAGTCAGGACTCACCAAAGGTATGGTGCTAGGAGTGTAAGACCTTCTAAGGTCCCAAGACCTTATTTCCAAATTGAGACCTTAGCACCAAGACCTTAGAAGGTCTTACTCTCCTAGTACTAGACCTCTGGTGACTCCTGGCTGGGGATTCTGCAAAATCTGAACCTTAAAGGGTGGGGCCATTTTGGTTGAAGATGTTAAACTAGGAGGGGTCCACAAAATTCACAGGAATTAGGTTGTCCTTGAGCCATCCCCCCATGCACTGCCTCTGAGGTGGTCTCTTCCAGGCCATAGGCCCAACTCAAAAGGCAAGAAGCAGGAGAAATGTGAAGTAAGGAAGCTTTGCCCTTTTCTTTCAGAGCCAGGCCAGGACCAAACACCTTATTTTATTTTTGATGGTTTCATGATAGATGGGACCTCTATATAAAGCTCAAGAGAATAGTTTGGGACAGATGTTTCCTTTCCAGTCACATTTTCCTGCCTCAAGTTAAAAATAGCCATCCTCTTTGCTTTGGCTTCCATAAGATGTATGCCATTAAAGCTCTCTATTTGGGTTCACAGAGACAAAGGCTGTTAAGTCCCCAGCTTTCATAGCCTGTTGGGCCATGAACTGATGCAATATTGGGTTCAGGAAGAACCAGCCCCTTGAGGCAGATTCCTGGACACTTTAGTGAGAAAAATTATTTTCCTATACCTACCTTTAGGTAGCACCAGAAAGAGAATTTCCAAGTGGGGAAGGACATTTCGCAAAGTAGTTCTGTTTTTGTTTTCCTGAATAAATCCCTCATTATGGAGTTTTCTTGAATCAACGACACCCTCACCCCCAGGGTAACCTGAACCCCCTTTGGTATCTGGCTTTAATGGAAGCATAAATGCTGTCGGTCATATTCATGAGCAATGTTGACTTAGGCTTCACCATCAGGAAGATCAATTGAAAGCCTAGACACTACAGAGGGAAATAAGCAGAGACAACACCAGAATTATAGACACAAATCCACAAACAATGGATTTCTGACCTGTTCTCAGAGAGCTGCTTCCCAGGGTGTAAGGAATCTTTACTCAAGTCGCCCTTATCACTGACACATTAGCCCTTTGGCCAAGCTGTTTCCACTGTCACCTGACAGCTCCTGTGGACAACCCAGGACCTGACAAATCCAAAGAAATGAACTACAGTCATGCATAATTGCCACATCTTTTCCTTTTCACAGTACAATAGCTTTATGTATTTTTGTTTCTAAAAGTAGCATGTTTATTGTGAAAAACAAAAGTGTTGCATACTGGAGTGAGAACGAAAGTGAAAATTACCCACAATTCCAACACTGAGACAAATCAGTATGTGTGTATATGAGACATGTATTGCCACCGACACTGACTTTTTACCTCTGCCACAACAAAATAGCATCATACTGTGACATGCTTTTTCTCCCCACTTATATGTCAGATCGCCAGGTTTTTTTTTTTTTTTTTTGAGACAGAGTTTCACTTTGTCACCCAGGCTGGAGTGGAGAGGAGTGACCTCGGCTCACTGCAACCTCCGCCTCCTGGGTTCAAGTGATTCTCCTGCCTCAGCCTCCCAAGTGGCTGGAACTACAGGCGCGTATCACCACGCCCAGCTAAGTTTTGTAATTTTTACCAGAGACGAGATTTTGCCATGTTGGCCAGGCTGGTTTTGAATTCCTGACCTCGGGTAATCCAGCCATCTTGGCCTCCCAGCGTGCTGGGATTATAAGTGTGAGCCACTGCTCTCAGCTTCAGGTCACTAGGTCTCAATAGCTGTAGCAATGACAGAAAAGCTGTGAATTCTGTAGTAGTCTAGTTGACACAACACATCTTTCTCACTCACTCACAAGCTTGTCCCTTAGGGGGCAAAACTGGGACGGCAGCCCTAGAATGATGCTTGGAGGGGAGGGGGATACAAGGCATTGCATTTTACAGCTCTGTTCTGAACATCGTTCCATTTCTGCTTTTGCTGACATCCCAAGGGGCCTATGAAACACACCAAGGTACTATCTTGGGTGCCTTGCACTGGTTGATCAGCCCAAGCTCACTCCCTTCTAAGAAACAGCCCCACCTGCTCAAGGGCAAGAGAAGGGCGTTCTCACAACGTAAGAATCACCTCCGACCCATTGGAAGTAACATAGAAGTATATTTAACATATGTATATATACATGTAAGTAATTTAAAAACTTTTGTAATTTAAATATCTGTAACAAGTTAAGACAAATTATTCACAAACGAGTAACAGTACAAATTAAAAAGGGAACACACTCTAGGTAAAGTACAGATTAACAAGCAAATAGGAATTTTATCAACAACAATTTGAAAGGTTTGATAAATACCCAGTTTCCTAGGAAAATAACAAAACTTACTCAAGAAGAAATTTTTTTAAATCTGAGAATTCAACGATTACAAAAATACAAGCAGTATTGTTAAATAATCCCACATTAAATACTAGGCCCAAATGATTTACAGGCAAGTTCCCACAAATTTTAAAAGGAAGTGATTACCCTAGTCTTATAAAAAACTTTTCCTGAGACTAGAAAAACAGGGAAATACTCTCCAACTCATTTTATATGGACTCCGTAACCCCAATACCAAAACCAGACAATGATGAAAAGAAAAGGAAAAATTATAGGGCTGTTTCATTTATGACTATAGAAGCAAAAATCATAAATAGAAGATTGTATTAGCAAATTAAATTCTACAGTGTATAAAAAAGATAATAAACTGACAAAGTTGGGTATAACTCAAGTATGCAAAGTTGATTTAATGTTAGAAAATCTATAAATGTAATTCACCATACTACTATATTAAAAGAGAAAAACCATACGTAATTTTAATAGGTATAGATAAGGCATTTGAAAAAAATCATTAGTTCATTACTAAAGAAAAAATATTTTAGTAAAATAGGAATAGGAGAGAATAAAGTTAACATGACAAAAAGCACATGTAGGCCGATTGCAGCAACTCATTCCTGTAATACCAGCACTTTAGGAAGCCAAGGTGGGAGGATCACATGAGGCCAGGAGTTCAAGACCAACCCAGACAATATAGTGAGACCCTGTCTCTAAGATAAAATAATAATTTAAAAGTGATAGGTAAATAAATAAAAAGTACATTTAAAAAATTAAGCAAATGTGGAAATATTAGAAGTTTGTGCTTCAAAATCTGGAATGAGGCGAGAATGTGCATGATCACCACTCCTTTTTATCCTTAGATGTTCTTGCCAGTATATTAACTTAAGTAAAACAAATCAATCACAGAAGGATTGGGAAGGAAACATAAAATCATCACTATTTGCTTATGATATGATCATTTACATATAAAACCCAAAAGAATCTATAAATACTTCAATATAATAAGAGAATTTAATAAGGTAGCTCAATAAAAGATTAATATAAACAATAAATTATAATTTCATACACCAGAAACAAAAATAATTAAAAAGAAGATAGTATTTGCCATAGTCTTAGAGGACATAAATTACCTAGGAATAAATCTAACAATAAATTAAATGAATTTATCATTTAACAATAAATGAATTAAAACCATTACAGGGAAATTACAAACTTTAATGAAGACTCAAACAATGGAGATATATATCAAGTTCTCTGAAGGAAAGATTCCGTTCTCCACAGGTTAATCTATGGAGCAATTTTGATCAAAATCCGTATCGTTGTTTTGGAAGAAATCTGATAAGCATTTATAAAATTATATGTTATTATTATTTGGAAGAACAAAGAGCCAAGAATAGTCAGGGCATTTCTGAAGACAATTTGGGAGAGGAAAACTTGCCCTACAGATATCTGAGCTTATTCAATGCTACAGTAAATAAGGCAATGGCGAAGACACTGGGGTGTCCATACTGACCAATGCTAGAGAGCCTAGAGCCAGACCCACATATGTATGAAATGTGGACACACGACAGATATAGCATGTCAGATCAGCAGGGAAGGAAGAGACTACTCAGTAAATGCAACTAGAAAAATGGTTATCTGTATGAAAACTATATAAAACTGGATTTCTGCTAGTTATTTATTTTGTCTCCCTCAGCCCCAACCTCACTCCTCTGTACTTTTCTCTATGATACTGGCTATAATGTGTGTTTACTCTATTATGTGAGAATATTCAGTTTCATACAGAGGACAAGAAAAGCAGGTAGGTGAAACTCATCAGATGTATTAACTACAGATACAAAGTAAGCAAGTCATTTGTGAGACATAGGCAGAATTCAAAAGATGTGCTAAAAATACAGGATGAGTATCCCTTATCTGGGATGCTTTTTGGATTTTGGAACACTTGCATTACATTTATATGTTGAGCACTCCATTCCAGAAATCTGGAATCCAAAATGCCTCAGCGAGCATTTCCTTTGAGTGTCATGTCAGTGCTCAAAAAGTTTCAGAATTTGGAGCATTTCAAATTTCAGACTTGGGATTCTCAATCTATAGTAAGCTAGCAACCTGCAAGACATGTAAAACAGAATAAATGGAATAGACTACAAAAGGATGGAGCAAACAAGAGTGCTACTTACAGGCAGAAAAGGATAGAAAAAAACAAATCATAGGCCATGAGGTATAGATTATGCCACCTTGGGGTTTGTGTCCGTATCATCCCTAAATTGACCATCTACTGGTGGCACCTTCCTGCCCCCCATAAGCTCTACCCAAGAAATGCTGGCAAAAAGGATGGATTCCCAGAACACTGACAAAGACCTGTGGCCAAGCCTACCTGCCCTTAAACATCTCTCAATAGAATGAATATACCTTGGTTCCAAGCATCTTCCTCAAGCTGATCCCCTTACTCAATCTCAGTTCTGGTCCTCATAACTATACCACTGCAGAGCGAAACACATGATTGAGGCTGTGAGACTGTGCAGGACTTTTGCCCTGCTTGCATTCCCAAGTGTATCAACCTCCCGTAAATCTGTCCCCTTGGTTCTGGCTCTATGCTTCAAATATATTCCATAACCCTTGAGATTTGATCATCGTAATTTGGTCTGAGCCTTCCTGATCTGTGGCCTCTGGAATAGGCTGCCTATCATGGAGGCAAACATTGCATCATGGTGACTTACCACAGGACACTGGTTCCCAGACTCCTTTGTCGGCTGATTTCTGGTTAGGTTCTGCCAAGAGGAGGTGCTGGAGGGAGACTAGAAGGTGGAAAGAGGAAAAAAGGGACTCGCAGGTTGTCACTGCATCAGTCCAACAGCTGAACACTTCTACAGCCAAGGATCTCTCCCTGCCAAACTGGGAGAAAAAAAAAAAAAAAAGTTTGCAATGTGGGAAAAAAGTTTTGGTTCCAAAATATAAAATTGGAAAATCAAAGTTCACAAATTTTTCATTAAATGCCTACAAAACGTCAACTCAGTCAACTTGTAAACTGCAATTCAACTCTTTAATAGTTTCATGTAAATGTAATAAAGTTTGAATTATAAGAACAAAATGAATATATTTTAAAATTCAGAATTATAACAGCCATTTTCCTTACTTTTTTAACATCAAAGACATTATATTTGACATAGGATGAGGGCCTCTTTTAGGTTGATTGACATGATACATGTGTATTTTGGGGAGGGGTGAGGTAGGGGATGTTTAATAGTAAAAGTGGTCATGACCTCCAAGGGTCTATAAAGGGCCTGAGACAGTCTCTCATTCAGTGTATTTCTGTTGTATCCTCCACTTTGTGCAGTGTAGCTAACATTTTTTAGCAACAGCTTATGAAGCAGGAGAGCAGAGAATTGAGGAGCAGCCCAGAAAGGCTAGAACTTTGAAGGGACTACACAGTTCAACTCTATCTGGCCTGTGAGGAAATGTAAGGCTGGGGTCCCTTGGTGCCCTTGTGTCCAGTGGCCAGAACCTGTGTTTGGGGGTGGCTGGGGCAAGGGTGTGTGTGTTTGGGGTGATGAGTCTCAGTGACCCTGGAAAATATGAAGAGTGGCCAATCATTGTCTAGCTTTGTGGTTCTGGGGCTATCCATAGCCTTGCAAGCCAGAGAAGAAACAGCCCTGGTCTCTCAGAGGAAGGGATTTACCAGTCTCCCATATCCTCTACTTCTATTTTTCCTCCCTGAAGCCTGACATCCACTTCGCCCTTGCTCCTTGTACCCAGCATGGGTTCTTTCTATACCAGGGCTTCTTGAACCTCAGTGTGCATAAGTCATGGAGAATACTTATTCAAAGTACAGATTCTGACCCTCACCATTGATTCTGTGTAGACCATGCTTTGAGAAAACTCTGCTCCATAGAATCATTCTCTCTCTCTTTGCTCCCAAAGCTAGTTAAGAAGTTCAGATACTAAAGAAAGACAAGTTACTTCCCCTGTTTCCCGTGGTCCAGCTATGGGAGACAAATAGTATTTAAAGTAACCAGAAAAAAAAATCTGGAAATGGAAGTTAAAGTGGACCAAATTAGCTTTCATATCTAGCAGGGATTACAACTCCACATTTGTTCACAACCGCACACTGGGTGCCTGAAGCAGACCCAGTGGCCCCTGGAGCTGAGGAAGTTGAGGGGAGTGGGGGGCCTGGCAGTGTTGCAGCTAACTCCTTTTCCCTGTTAATTGGGAGTCCCAAGGACCGATGCCTGATTTTAAAATGCGTGTATGCCGCTCTTTCTGTCCCCGGGCCCTTGACATCACTATGTGATCAGTTCTGAATCACCATTTGCACTTTGAAACAGATTCATACCATTCTGTTATATTCAATCAAATTAGCATATCAGGCCTTTGCTCTGATTGTGTGATGAAAGACTTTGTTCCCTGTTTAAAGGAATACTAGGCAACAAGACCAGAATAAGGAGATTTTGGTTTTGTTTTTAGACCTAGATCCTTCTCCGGTGCAACCCCAATGCATAGTAGGTTTGAGATGGACCATAAAGGTAAACCTACTTTTATAATGCTAGAGTGTCTGCAGAGAAATCAGAAATGACCACAGAGTGCTGGTCTGGCTTCTCTTTTTTCCCTTTAGGCTATGTGGCACCGACTTCATGGAAGAGGCTGAACTGAGTATAATTTCACGATTCCACTCTGGATATCAGAGCAGCCTCTCCCAGGTTATGCCTTATCTGATCCCCCACCTGGTGCCATCATCTGCCCAGGCTGGCTTCTCTCTTCTCCGATCTCTACATCCCCAATTCAAGACTAGGCTGCCTACCCCGCTCAGTTTCTTCTATTCAGTTCACCAACACCCAGAAGAACTGGTGAGGAACAGGAAGCTCAAGGATCTATCAAGTGGTGGAGGATGGAGTCACAGAAAGTCCTTTTTCTGATGGGACAGCAAGGTGAAATCCCTAGTGGCTTAGACCCGGGGCTGGAGAGGGGATAACCGGGGAGAAGGCAACCAGGGAAGTCCTTTTTCTTTAGGATGATGGTGGTAGGGAACTATGGAAGGTCACAGGAAAAATTAACACAAGTTAACAAAAAGTTAACACAAAAAGGTTTGCAGGAAAAAGAAAGAAAGAAAGAAAGAAAGAAAGAAAGAAAGAAAGAAAGAAACTCCAAGAATGGTTTGGACAGCTAAAATGAATACTTACAGTCACGTATACCTGCTCACTCCTGATGCCTCACTCACAACACAGCACAGGATCTTGTGAGGCTATCACTAAATGTGTCACATTGTGGTTAAGTTTTACCTGATTAACGAAATGCTCACACTTCTAAACTGAGGTCCTTACAGTAGATTCCTTTTGCAAGATTGTTACTAGCTTACAACTTAAAAATAAAGGAAAATCAAAAGGAAAGAAAAGGGGGGAAAAAATCGGAGGAAACTTGCCCCTGCCCTGGCCACCAGCAAGACTGCCACAAAGGGGTTAAAAGTTAAGTGGAAGCGGAGCTTGAAGAAGTGGGATGGGGCCTCTCCAGAAAGCTGAACGAGGCATCTGGAGCCCGAACAAACCTCCACCTTTTTTGGCCTCGACGGCGGCAACCCAGCCTCCCTCCTAACGCCCTCCGCCTTTGGGACCAACCAGGGGAGCTCAAGTTAGTAGCAGCCAAGGAGAGGCGCTGCCTTGCCAAGACTAAAGAGGGAGGGGAGAAGAGAGGGAAAAAGCAAGAATCCCCCACCCCTCTCCCGGGCGGAGGGGGCGGGAAGAGCGCGTCCTGGCCAAGCCGAGGAGTGTCTTCCACTCCGTGCGTCTCTCTAGGAGCGGCGCGGGAAGGATGCTGGTCGGCAGGGGAGCGCGTGCGGGGCCCGGGATGCCGCGGGGCTGGACCGCGCTTTGCTTGCTGAGTTTGCTGCGTGAGTACCGCCCGCGCGCCGCGGCCGCTTGGCTTCGCCGCGGGGAGGGTCGAGTCTCTCTGGGAGGCTGAACGACAGAGCAGAGTCTCACCGAGAGAAGGGACCCCTGCCCAATCCCTGCACTGCCGCCCACTGCGGCTTCCCCTGGGGCCAGCGCCTCAACTGGGAGCCGACGGGGGTGGGAGGGGAAGGGAAGGCCACCACCCCGCGGGTGTGCGTTAGCCGAGGTGCGAATCGGTCAGCACGACTGGCTCTTGGACTGAGATAAAGTGCTTTGGAGATGCCAGGGTCTCTTCTGGTTGCCAGAGGTGCGGAGTGCGAAGTTGCAGCCAGAACCGGGAGACTGGGGAGGAGAGAAGCAGGAAAAGTTTTGTGGCTCTTGGTTGATTCGGAAAGTATAGATCCGGAGCTGATAGATGGGAAGGGGCCGGGGTGCCCAACTTGCACCGGGACTGGGAGAGCCAGAAGTGGACATTAAGGAATTCGAGGGAAGCGAATCAGGGATGAGGCTCCAGGTCCCAGGCCAGGGGAGTTCGGAATGAACCGTCCGTGAAAAGGAAAAACAAAACCAACCGACCAAACAAAATCCTTGCATTTAAGATTAGGAAGCTGAGTTTCAATTCCCACTTCAGCAACCCCACCGCGGAGGTAGAAGTAGACAGAATTTGCTCTGCACCCAGCCTCGCTCGCCTTACCAAAAACCGTCACCCTTGCACAAACTCAAAACTTGTTAGCTTTTGGAGTTTTCTTCCTCTACCCCCGCTCCAAGTTCTAAAGCTAGTAGATGGGTTAGAGCACTCTCCCCACTCACCTACACATACCCTTACTCTTAAGGTCTTGCTCTCACTTTGGAAAAAAAAAAAAAAAGGCTTCGAGTATACGTATTTATACTCGATTAATTTCCTTGGGGAATGACATTCTCCACCTCATCTCTTTGCACTTGGAAGGTTTGAAACTTTCGAAGCTTTGTACATTGCTCTCCCTTTTGCTTACAGCACTCCAGGGCTCCCAATTCTGTACTCTCACTACATCCTAAAGGCCACCCACTATGGCCCTGCAGAGTGACTTGGACTAGACCTCTTTGCTCCCAGTCTCTTCTGTTGTCCCCCTTTGGGTCCGCCCAGCTGGGGAGAGCTGCCCCTGGGTTGGAGGAAGCTGGGAGTGAAGTTTTGAGTTGCCCTGTTTGGCAGTCCTGGGCATGTGCTTCGGAGCAAGGAAAAGCTATCACTGAGGTTTCAAAACCCTAGAGTGGGTGCTAGACTAGGCCCTCATAACAGGGGTGAGATGGCCGGGCGCAGTGGCTCATGCCTGTAATCCCCACACTTGGGGATACCGAGGCGGGTGGATCATGAGGTCAAGAGATTGAGACCATCCTGGCCAACATGGTGAAACCCCATCTCTACTAAAAATACAAAAATTAGCTGGGCATGGTGGTGCACACCTATAGTACCAGCTACTCAGGAGGCTGAGGCAGGAGAATCCCTTGAACCCAGGAGGTGGAGGTTGCAGGGAGCCAAGATCCTGGCACTACACTCCAGCCTGGGAGACAGAGCGAGACTCCGTCTCAAAACAAAAACAAAAGCAAAAAAGTAGGGGTGAGTTGGCCAGTGATGCAGATTCCAATCAGATGCTCCATTCTCCTTTGGCTACACAGCTCATGATGACCTGGTGCTCAGCCGAATGAGGTCCAGCCTTTCCTTATTTCCTCAGCTGGTGGGTGTCAGTCTCGCCTTGGTCTGCTGAGCTTGGGGTTTGGGGAGCAACACAACCTCTGCAAAACTTTGGACTGATATGCTGAGAATTCTATATCCCAGCTTTGGGTGGGGAGGGATGGGGCACAAGGCCCCATTCCCAGCCTTGCCAGACTACTTGAGCCAATTGTAGTTTTATGCCCTTCCCAAGAGCTTTCTAGGGTTTTTGCTTGGATTTGTTTTGTTTTGTTAATACTAGGAGTCATTTTCTGTCCTGGGATACATTGTGGGATAAATGAGATAACTGAGTGTGCCTTGAAGTGCTACCATAGGGCCGTTGCAGAAATGCTATTATTATTGTAAAATTTAGGGTGGAGGGGATTTGTGTGGTTTGTTTTCTCATCATTTACCCCAACAAATAGCTTGTTCTGGAAAGTTCTTTTTTCTGTCCCTTTGAGAAGGTGGCATGGGCACAGGCACTGCAACTAACCAGAAGTGGGCTGTCTTTGTTGGAAGTGGGGTAGATCACAGAGCAGAATCGGGGTGGGGGACTCAGGGGCCACCAGGCAGCACTGACAGAGTACTGGCTGGAACAGGAAGCCTTTCAGGTAATTAGGGAACCCCTTTGTCAGGCTCAGGGTATCTATTTCCTCCAAGCTTTCCAAGGCCTGTCCCTCTCCTCACTCTGACAACACCCCCAGGCCCTCCCCATTGCATTCCTCTTCTTCCTTTGGGTCCTTCGTGCTTGCTGACCCCCACACCCATATCCTGTCTAGGGCTACATGTAAGAGGGGAAAAATAAAAGGGAAAAGAATTTTATCAGCTATTTTCCAGAGGGGAGAGGACTCCACCCTTTGAATCTCTGCCATATGGCGATCGAGGAGGAGCAGCCTTGGGGAACCTCTGACTAATTCAGTGGTCCCCAGTGCTCCCCACTTATAGACCCAACCCAGCTGGCACCACCTTTGCAGATGCATGTCTACAGCAGCATTCCTGTTTGGCTGATAAAACATGCAGGGGCCTGGGGTCTCTTTTTCTTATCCCTTTGGCTCCACCTCCTGGACCTCCTCATTCCCTTGTCCTCATCTCCTTCCTTCGCAATCTTTGTCTCAAAAAGCTCAGGGCAAGAAGTGCCAAACTGCAGCAGATAAACTCAGCTGCAGAGTCCTACAAAAACAAATAAAAATGAGGAACAAATTCCACTTCTTACGGTTGGTCTCATTGCCTGATTTCCTTTAGACCCTGAGCTGGAGGGCCTGGGTTTACTTTCAGGGCTGGATGGTTACCCAACTCCACCCTCAGGGTACTTGGGCCTCCCTCTCTCATTGACTTTGGTTGATCTAACTAAATGGCTTGCAGTGTGGAGAACTAAAAATGAGAAGGTATGGAAAAAGAACACAACACCACCCTCCAAAAGAAAATTCTCACAGTCGCCAGGGCTGCGAGAATTCCGTATTTTTCTGGGCTTTGACTTCTCTAATGAGAACATTCTCTTCCCTCCTTAGCTAATAAATGAAAACATATTATTTATGAGTTTTAGTCCCAGAGCTGGACTTTGTGCTAAGGAGAAAGATGCATGCATGTTGGAAAGATGGAGAGACAAACAAATAGGGATGCATACAAAGGTGTACTTCCTAGTACCTGTGCTCTTGGAGCCCATCATGGAATGAGTCACTTCCTTCAGATGCAATGGAAAAGGCTTTTGGGCTTAATTGGGAAGTAGGCTTCTTCCTGATTTGGAAAAGTGAAATCAAAACTGATACTTCTTAGACAGGAGTGGCATCTCTCGGCAGCTGATTTAAGAAAATGTCTTCAGGGGTCTTTGGGTGACAAAGCCTAGAACCCCAGACAACCCTGGATGAGCAAAGGCAGGCAGGAACTGAACTGCTTAGCATGATAAAATAAAGTAAAGCCTTCTGTTTGTGTGGGCCTAAGAGACACAAAGCTGAAAGGACTCCGGAGCCCAGGAAGAGCATATAAAGGGCAGCGAGGTACCTGGAGTCATAGCAGGATAGTGATGGGTGGAGAATGGAAAAGACCTGGGAGGAAAATTTTTTTTTTAATACATGGCTTCATTAGCACAGTAATGTCTAATATTTCAAGGTTATGCCATTGTCTCCCCTGGGCTGCCCTGTAATCTCGTTCCATGCCCTCAACCATTCAGTAAATATTGGCTACACACACTAGCCTTGAGTTAGTGACTCTCTGGGGAGAGTAAAGTAAAGAGTGCTTGGCTAGCTTACGGTGAAGTGGTATACTAGTGCCGACAGGGAGCCATTGAGCCATGGGGCCACAACCCAGGAGTCTGTGGTGCTGGTAAAATGGAGGAAGAGGTGACAGAGAGAAATGTAGGTGCCCAGAGAATCTTCAAAATAATCAGGGTTCCACAGTAAGTGGATGGGGTCCAAGACATGCTATTTTATTTATTTATTTATTTATTTATTTATTTATTTATTTAAGACAGAGTTTCTCTTTTGTTGCTCAGACTGGAGTACAATGGTGTGATCTCGGATCACCACAGCCTCTGCCTCCCAGGTTCAAGCCATTCTCCTTCCTTAGCCTCCTAAGTAGCTGGGATTACAGGCAGCACCACCACGCCCAGCTAATTTTGTATTTTTAGTAGAGACGGGCTTTCTCCATGTTGGTCAGGCTGGTCTCGAACACCCGACTTCAGGTGATCCATCCACCTCGGCCTCCCAAAATGTTGGGATTACAGGCATGAGGCACGGCGCCCGGCCAAGACATGCTATTTGAATATAAAACAGAAATCTCGGTACACTGGGAACCCTCAGGCCACAGACCCTTGGTTTATATATACTCACACCTCAGCTTAGCCTTTGAAGCTTAAGAAGGCATCTGCTCAGTCCTTTGTTCTAGTCTAGGATGACTCAAATTCATGGTAGGCCTCAGAGTTGGACAGCCCCCTAACATGGATGCCTCCTGAGTGTTTGCAAGAAGCATGAATGGATCACTTATCTCCCAATGTGGCTTATTTCATTCTTATAAATAGCTACATCATTTTAAGCTTTTTCCTTGGATTGCAGTGAAATTGGCCTTCCCATAACTTCTAATCATTACTTCTAATTCTATTCTTTGGGCTGGCACAGATTTAATGTTGTCCTTCATGACAATACCTGAAGACGTTTCTAGTGGACCCCACTAGATTATAAACTCCTTGAGGGATTGATTTAAATGACAATGACACTACACCTAATGGAGGAAAGAGATCCAGCTCTCATTTTATACTCTCCACAGCACTGAGCAAGATCCTTTGCCCATCACTGGCACTGCAGAAAAATGAGAATGAATATACAGAATGAATATATCCCTTCTCCAAAATTCTTATGACCGGAAGTGTTTCAAATTTCAGATTTTTTCAGATTTTGGAATATCTGTGTAAACATAATGAGATGTCTTAGGAATGGCACCCAAGACTAAACATGAAATTTGTGTTTCCTATATACCTTATATACATAGCCTGAAGATAATTTTAGACAATATTTTTAATACACTTGTGCATGAAACAAAGTTTTGACTGTGTTTTGACCGTGACCTGTCACATGAGGTCAGGTGTGGAATTTTCCACTTGTGGCGTCATGTTGGCACTCAAAAAGTTTCATATTTTGGAATATTTTAGAATTTCTGATTTTCAGATTAGGGGTGCTCAACCAGTATAAATAACATGAATCTTAAAGAAAGTTATTTATTCTTCCTCCCCAAATTCTTCTTTTCCATATCAGGGGTCAGCAAACTTTTTCTATAAAAGGCCAGAGAGTAAATATTGTAGGCTTTAGGGGCCATATGGGGTTTCTGATGGATGTTCTACTTTGTCTTATCTTATGACACTTTTAGAAATGTAAAAGCTGACCATGCACGGTGGCTCACACCTGTAATCCTAGCACTTTGGGAGGCCGAGGCAGGCAGATCACCTGAGGTCAGGAGTTTGAGACCAGCCTGTCCAACATGGCTAAACCCTGTCTCTACTAAAAATACAAAAATTAGCTGGGCATGGTGGTGCACCCCTGTAATCCCAGCTACTTGGGAGGCTGAGGCAGGAGAATGTCTTGAACCTGGGAGGCAGTGGTTGCAGCCAGTCAAGATCACGCCACTGCACTCCAGCCTGGGCGACAGAGTGAGACTGTCTCAAGAAAAAAAGAAAGAAAGAAATGTAAAAGCCATTCTTTCCTGACTGACCATACAAACAGCCTGTGGGTCAGGTTAGGTTCACTGGCTATAGTTTGCCAACCCCTCATCTAGAGGAAATAACACTAGACCCTCAACAATATGACTTGGTTTCTAGACCTCTCCTAATCCTGGTTATCTTCACATGAACAGCTGCCAGTTTAATTAATTCCCCCTTAAAATATAACATGAGAACAAGACTGCTGTGGCTAGAGGTAGCTGGTAGGAACACACCTGCCACAGTTGTCCTTCAATCCTATTGCTTTTCCTAAACTCCAAGGATTGTGCTAAGCACCAAGAGTAAAACACGTAAGAATAAGAATGGTTCCAGCACTTTAGAAATTTATATTCTGACTGAGGTGACAGTTAGACCTATTCTGAGGAAGCAGCATATATGATTTTGTGGCAGATTAGTCACAGAAATAAGTATCTCATGCCCTCTGAGAAGCAGAAGGAAGGGGCCTGAAACGAAAGATATCCACTATTTCTTGAGCTTTTACCGGACAGGATAACTGCTTCCACTTCTTAGCTCCTTTGTTCCTCAAAACAGCTAAGACATAGGGACTACTTTTATCTCTGTTTTACAAGTGAGGTTTACAGAGTTGAAGTAACTTCCCAAACCACAGCTAAAACAAGGTAAAGAAGCCTTTCAATGTGACCTGTCTGGCTGCAGAGCCTGAGCTCTTTGTCTCTGGGCTATACTGCCTTCCTGGCAATACACTCTGTGGCTCCCAATGGCCTACTTCCCAGCAGAGGCTGGCATGTCCCTTCATCCTGGTTCTGTAACTCTATGGACTAAGATTCCCAGGAATTCCTTCAAGATACTCCTCTTGATCCAGGTGCTAGAATATGAAAGCATGGGCAAAATAAGACTGGCAGGCTAGGAGATCAGGAAACAGCACCAGGAAAAAACTAAGGAGGACTGTGAAAAGCAAGACCAACTATAGGAAAATTCAATCTCTTAAAGTATGGGGATTTAGTTATTTAGGTAGCAGAGCTTTCTGGATCGCTGAGGATTTGCAAACTCACTTTAAACAACAAAAGAATCTTCAATTTACAAGTGGCAGGTAGAAATATTTTCAAAATGTATTGCACATGTCTTTGCTTTCTTAGAATACCCCCCGAAAAGGACTATATGACTCAGATGTATCATGAAAATGTCATGGCTATGTTGCAACTCAGTGACATCATTAATGCTTATTAAGGTATAGATATCTAACCTATTCACTCCTACCATAAATGATTCTGGAAAACTGGTGTGAGTTTTCATACTCACGTCTGCTTTTCACTTATTTCTGTTTCTTAGTTTTCAGCTGTTGCTTCTCCTTATTATTTGCTTCTAATAGGCTCTTCCTACGTTCCAACTTTAGCTAGGATATCAGATAACCAGGGTTATTAGAATTATGTGTAAAACAAGAGTAATTGCCTCTGAAGAAGTACCTGAAAGTTCAGTGCATGACTTTTACTACATGAATTTTGTGACATCTATTTGGCTTCTTAGAATCCTCATTTTACTAATTTCTTGAGACCTTGTCTCCTCCCTTGCTCCAGGTTCACGAGTTGAGATCAAATAGGGTAACGAAGGGTCAAATGGAGTCCCTAGGGAGACACAGTTAATCAGGATGGACTGAGAAGTAAACAACAGAGGAGAGCTTTTTATTCAACTTTAAATTGTACTATAATTCTCATAAGCTTGTGGACAGGGGCTGTTCCTTCCATCTAGAATGAAAAGGAGTGGAGGTTTCATCAATTGTCTCTTAGGATCTGACAAGCTCTCACTGACTCTCCTACAGAATTGAAAGTCAGAAGGTCAGATAAAGAAAGGTCAGTGTTTGATGGTTTAATGCCATGGATGTGTGTGGGAAGAGAGGATAAAAAGAGATCTGTGGTCAGTCTTGACTCTCATAAATGTCGTTCCTCCAGGGCTCTAGAGACTGTAAACCTAAAGGATGTACTCACCCTGCTGTGCTGCAGTGTTTACGCCAGGATTGGCTCCAGGCCCCTGGCTAAGGTGTCCCCTTGCTCTGCACCAGCTCAGGCATTTCCAATCACTCCGTTTTGACTTTCTGCTCTCCACTTGTCCTGTCCCCCTGGTGTCTCAGAGGGTGCTCTGCTCACCCTGGGCTCAGAGCCCTGACTCTGAAGTTGGGGTCCCTTTCTCACTTGCAGGTGGATCCCGCTACTCATTCCACAGTGCTCGGCCTGGTTTTGGGTGGAGGGGCTGCTGCAGCTAGGAGCCCAGCCTCAGTGGATCAGTAGCTGGCTTGGGTCCAGAGTTGCTTTGCTCTTCTGGAACAGGCACCTCTGTCCTCAGAACTAGCAGCAGGTCTTGCTCCACATCTGGAAAAGTTCAAAAGTGTTTGTCTGGGTGAAGGAGGCCCTTCGGGGGAGGGGGTTCAAGAGCATGACATCATCTGAGTCAGGTCCAGCTTCCTCTGGAGAGAGAAAAGGTCTGGGCCAGGGAGGACCAGATGGGGTTCCTAGGAATCAGTATGCTGGGGGAGAAGAAAGGAGAGAGCAGGCAAGAAGAGGAGTCTTGGAATGGTGCCTTGAGAGGGTAATCCTTTAATTCAGTGTCTGAATATTGCCCCCTTGGATGAATTCAGATGAATCTGACCTTAAAGTCAGAGTGGTGAGAGGGTCCCATCTAAACAGGAAAGAAACCTGGATTGGCTTCTGAATCAATTTTATTTTGATCAACCCACCTCCTGTTTAAGCCAGATGGGAGCTCATCCTTTTCTCTCCAGAGATGTGGGGGAAGAATTGTGATTTTTTGACAGTTTAGACCCAGCCTAACCTCCTTGCTGCATCTACTCAAGAGTTAGCTAAACCTCAGTGTTCCATTGCTGTTCCCTTCATGAACTATGGCCTTCCCTTTGGGAGATACCTTGGTCATTCAGGCTCTTCATCTCTAAGACAGAGATAGTGATATTCCTTCTTCCCACTGCTTACCTGGCACATAATAGTAAGACATGATTGCCGCCCTCACCATTAATAGCAATCTACTTGCAGCAGGTTGTGGAAGGAAGCAGATATGAAAGAGTGAAACCCTTGTCATCACCTTTAGGAAAAGCATTCTTGGCCCCAGGTTGATGGCTGTGAAGCCAAAAGTCTAACTTCCCTCTTGATCTTAAGGGAAACAACAGATGTCATTCTACCTTGCTGTTTACCTGGAAATTGCTAAAAAGTACAGATCTAGATCCCAATCAGGAAAATTTAGAGACAAGCTTTAGGGTGGCCTGGGACCCTCCAGGGCTTTTCCTTGAAGATGGAACTGCCTTTGTGAACTCCGGATAACAAGTTCACCCTTAACATTTACAAGGCCCAAGGCAAGAGTACAACAGAGGCCTACATACTGTATTTCTAAACATTTCAAGGTTGTAAGTCAGGCCAACTAAGTGATAAAATATCTTCTATCCTATTCCCTTGACAAACATATCTTCATGACCACTTGGAAGGCCAGGTTTGAATTTGGGATGCTCAGATTCTTGGAATTCAGTGCCACAATGCAGCTGAGCAGGAAAAGATGGCTCCTGACCCCAGCCCACTTCCCTTCTCTTCTTTCTACTCGTGACTCTGGCTCAAATTGCAGGGCAATTGCATGTGTGTCTGGGACACCCCACCCACAGGCTTAAGCACTAAGCACTAACTCTTCTCCCTGCAAGCAGTCATCATTTGGCCACCACTGGGCCTTGGAGGTACACACCCTTGTGCTGCAGTTCCCCTTAGCAGGATGGACTGGGAGAAGAGGACCAACGTGGATGTCAGCAAAGTGCCATTTGAGCAAGAAATGCTAGGACTTCTGGTTCCCACAGTATGATCTAGAAGAGAGGGGACATCCTGATTGGTCCTCACAGGAAGCAGGACAGAGTGTGGGCTCTTTGAAGCATAGGGTTCAGGCAAGAAACTTCTCCTTCCTGTGTCTAATGATACGACTGGGAATGGTGAGTCACATCTGTAATCCCAGAGCTTTGGGAGGCCAAGGCAGGAGGATCACTTGAGCCCAGGAACTTAACGTTACAGTGAACTGTGATCTCACCACTGCATTCCAGCCTGGGTGCAGTGGTGACAGAGCAAGACCCTGTCTTTTTTTTTTTTTTTTTTAAAAAAAAGGATGTATCCCAAGATATATGGAAGAGATGTGCAAGAACACTCATGAAGATCTTCAGAGAAAAATGAGATCCAAAACATTATACTATAATACTATAATAACTTAGCATTTGGTATCTCATTGATTCTCCCAACAATCCATGTAAGGTAGCCAGAAAAGACCCTTACTTAAGAGGTAAGAGAGCTGAGATACCTGCATGCACTAAATTACATGGTTAGTTATTGGCAGAGCCAGAACGAAGCTTGTCTACCTTCCCACTACATTGATGCGAAACCAGACCTTGTGTTCCCTGGTTCATTAGCTGAATTCCTAGGTCAGAGCATCCTAAAAGCTGAATTCCTCAAGAAAAGGAAAGGCAAATGGGTTTGCATACCATGAGCAAAAGGATGAGGGGAGTTTGGGAATGGGGAAGCCTGAGAAGGATAGATTTTTAAGGGGATCACATAGAGACAGTGTGAGTCTAGTGATTATTCCGAGAATTAGTATACCGGATGGAGAGTGACCAAAAAAGAGGATACAGTGAAAAGGAAAAAGAAGCATGACCTCTTGCACACTTTAGATCTTCGCAATATTTATGCAGGTGTAATTTTATACTTGAGTATGTAACTAAACATACTATGAATACCACCTCATATTTCCACGTTGCTACAGTTTTTATAATTTTTTTCTTTCTAATGATTGTTTATATGATTATGTAATGATTGTGGTACATTAAGTGCATATATCACTTATCCTATTGTAATTCATTTAGTTACTCACGTTTCCCTCCTATAAATAATACTGTATGAGACATTTTTATGCATATAAATCTTTCCTTCCCTATGTCCTCAGGGCAAATCTGGCAGTGGGAATTAGTCCACTGTCCAGGAGTATATTCTTGTTGCTGCCCCATTGTCAGGGACAGCAGGGAATGTGCTAGACGGATTCTGCCTGAAGTCAGGAAATTGCATCAGGTAATATCACAAGGCTGATACTTTTAGGTTCTGATTCTTCTTCCTCGTTTTCCTATAGCCTCTGGGTTCACAAGTGCCAACAACACCAGTACTGTTACCCCAAAGTCATCTACCCAGGGAACATTTTCAACTGTTTCTACAAATGTATCGTACCAAGAAACTGCAATACCTAGTACCCTCGGAAGTCCCAGCCCACACCCTGTGTCTCAACATGGCAATGAGGCCACAACAAACATCACAGGTAAAAAGAGCATTTGTGTCAGATCCCTGAGAGGTGCTGGTGATGCTTGGGTAAAGTATTTAGGATGTTTTCAGACTGCTCCCCCACACCACAGAGGAAATTATACAAGTCCCTAGTACTAATGGCTTGAGTATCATGCGTAGGGCACCCTGAAGTAAATTCTAGATAATTCTTCCTTCAGTGACAGTTTTCTCAGGCCCATGTCTTGGGAGCTGATCCCGATCAGTAATGCCTCCATACCCCTTCTCTCATGCTGAGTTCAGCTTAGTGATAAAATCAGGATCAGATGACTCCATAGAGACCTCCGATCTCTTCTAAAGGAAAGAAGGTGGGTACAGGTCCCAACTGCGGGTCTTTGGCTTCTCTAAGGTAGACCAGCATCTATTTCAGTTTCAGGGCACCTCTAATACATTCTGGATTCTAGCTCTGGTTCCAACAGCTTGAAATGAGTTTGGTCAGGGATGGGACACGATGTAACTGTTAACTCCCCAAAATCCCTTTTCTATGTTGAAATGCATGCCCATATCATGAACTTAGATTGTGTGTATGTATGAGCACGTGCACACATACACACCCATGTTTTGTTCTCTTCCAGAAACTACAGTCAAATTCACATCTACCTCTGGGATCACCTCAGTTTATGGAACCACAAACTCTTCTGTCCAGTCACAGACCTCCGTAATCACCACAGTGTTCACCACCCCAGCCAACATTTCAACTCCAGAGACAACCTTAAAGTCTAGCCTGTCTCCTGGAAATGTTTCAGACCTTTCAACCACTAGCACTAGCCTTGCAACATCTCCCACTGAACCGTATACATCGTCTCCTCCTATCCCAAGTGTCATCAAGGTGGGTGAATTGGGCCAAAAATAGCAGATTGCCCCTCACTTCATATGTATGCAGGCAAGCTGTCTCTTTCCCTTCACACCTCTCCTCATCTCTGCCAGTGGGATTTGGGTCATGTCAGAATCAGCATGGAAATACACAGTTTAAATATTGTTGAGAGAAGTAGAAAGAGGAGGAAAGGGGTAGAGTTAGGTAGTAAGGCCCATCCAGGCTTCTGGTATTGCATTTTAGGGAGTAGAGGGTAAACGGGATTCTCAGAGATCCAACGAATCCTCTGATTCTTTCTAGTACCTATTGGTGGGACTTTGACCAGGGCACCATTTCCCTCTGGGAATATTTGGAAACTATTGCTCATTTGCTGGGGCTGCTTCTCCCAAAATGGTTAGGACAAATAACATTTCCTCTCCATGAGAGGATTTGGTGGCTGTGCCAGGCACAGAGAGGCAGTAAAGGGGGTCACTGGCAATGGCAGGAACTGGGCAGACCAGGGATGGTGAGCTCAGCCTGGCCTTCTCAGCCTTAGGGCCTATGGCTGTCAACAGCTTTCAGCATACAGGACAGAAAATATGAGGGCCTCAGTCAGGAGATATGCCTGACGGATCTGTCTACTTTCTGTTTTTAAAGGAGCCAGGGCCAGGTGTGGTGGCTCATGCCTGTAATCCCAACACTTTGGGAGGCTGAGGTGGGCAGATCATTGAGGTCAGCAGTTCAAGACCAGCCTGGGCAACATGGTGAAACCCCGTCTCTACCAAAAAATACAAAAATTAGCTGGGTGTGGTTGTGCACCTGTAGTCCCAGCTACTCAGAAGGCTGAGGCAGGAGAATTGCTTGAACCAGGGAGGTGGAGGTTGCAGTGAGTCGAGATCACGCCACTGAACTCTAGCCTGGGCGAGACTCCATCTCAAAAAAAAAAAAAAGAGCCAAAATGGGAATCTGGAGAGTCCTGGAGGCCAGGAGAAAAACCAGGTATCCCCAGCATCTGCTGGTCCACCCCATTATCCCTGTTTGCCTGTATGGCCTTCCTGCAAGTGTGTGATTGACTAGAGAGAAAACAGCCCAAATGGGAAAATATCCTCCCCTCTCCCATTCCTGCACCATCCAAGCCAACGTTTACCAAGATTGCAAATAGCAACTTGCCAGTAAGCCCAGGCTAATAACAAAAGTTTTGTCATCTGATGAGGATAATGAGGATAGAGGTGAAATAGAAGAGAGTGTGACTATTAGAAATCTCTAGTCCCCTGACAAATTTTTAATTTCCTTTTCCTTAAAACTTCCTAAGAGAGCACACCGCGGAAAGCAAACTGGAAAAAGTTGGGAAAGAAATGAGGAGCAAAGATGCTGGCTTATTTACTTTTTTTTCTTACTGTTTTTTGTTTTAATACAGACAGAAATCAAATGTTCAGGCATCAAAGAAGTGAAATTGACTCAGGGCATCTGCCTGGAGCAAAATGAGACCTCCAGCTGTGTAAGTCAACTCCCCATCCAACCTCTTCCTCCCGCCCCCTGTCCCCTTCCTCAATCCCTTCTGAACACCCTTAAACCTTCTTGGATTGCACTGGATTTGAGTAGGGGTCTGGGGAGTTTAGCTTGGTCAACCTGCTTTTAATACCCAGCTTTCTGTTTAGGAAGTAAGAGGCCCCATCTGGTGGGCAAAAGAGGCAAAAACAGTTTTAATTATTAATAAATTTTGTTATTTTCCCCTCCTCTATAGTACTTTTTCCCACTCCTCTATAGTACTTTTTCCCACTCCTCTATAGTACTTTTTAAATTTTCCCCTTCTCTATAGTACTTTTAAATCTGAGAGAGTCAGATTTAAGTTGCTTTTTGGTTAAGAAAGTCCCTCTCACTCACCAGATATAAACTAGTCACCTAAAATGTCAGTTCATTTATTATTATTAAATATTTACATGTAACTCTTTAATCCATATAGTATTTATTTTGCTGTAATGTTACATTTTCCATGTAACCATTTTTCCTAACATTATTTGTTGAATGACTCCCTCTTCTGTTGCATGGGATGTATCCTTTAGCTTATATTAAGTTTTTATATGTCTTAGGGCATACTCTTCAGACATATTTTATTTGTTCAGTTTGTCTATACTTTTGCCTATTTTAAATTTTCAAAATTATTGTATGTTTTTGCTATAGTATTTTTAATATCCAGTCAGGCAGATCTTTTTTTATTACACTGTAAAAACTGTGACTTTTTTTTCTTTTAGAAAAAAAAATGCAAAACAAAATGCTTTAAAATTTGAATTGTAACTGCTCTGGAATTTCTTCATTTTTTCTGGTTTTCTTTTGTCGCTCTCAGCATCTTGTTTCTTTAGCTTTATTTTTTCTCTAGATTTGATGGATTTCATAGGCCTATTTGTCACATAGATCTCCCATTATATATTCAAATTGATTGTCGCTGATAGGTTAGAAAGTTAATAGGGTTTTGAATAATTATTTTTGGGTTGGCCAGTTTCTTGAATTTGCCTATTGATTCTAGGAACTTTTTAGTTGATTCCTTTCAATTTTAAGGTGAGCTATGTTGTTATCTACCACAATATATTGTTTTTCTCCTCCTGTTTAGTAGTTATGCCTCTTGTTTCAGTTTCATGTCTTACTGCATTGGAAAGAATGTAGAGGGCATTGTGTTAATTTAAATGATTCTGGCAGACCTTGCTTTGTTTCAGTAAATCTAATTTCCTAACAGTAACATGGCTCTGGAGGAAGGACGAGGTGAAGGAAAGAGTGGTATTTACTTACAGAAGAAAACATTTTCTTATGAGTTGGGGATCCATTTAAGGGAATCACATATGTGATGTGTTGGCATGCATAGATTGGAGAGATCGCAGTCTGTAGAGGGCATAAATTACTTATTTTTTCCATTCGAACTTGGTAGTTTTACTACAATCATCAGTTGGGTCTCTCAGACTTAAAAATTTGTGAAAATTATACCTGAAAGAATTTAACTTAGGACATCTAAAAGCAACCGAAATAGTGATGACATAAGTTTGCATACTGGAATAACTAAATGCAGTCTGTAAAATAGTTAACTTAAACATAAACATACAATGTACAAGTAACATGCAGTGTGCTTCTGATGCTGATTTTCAACTCAACTCATTAGAAACAAAAATTGTCAAGTTCTTTGCTGATCGTAGCCAAGGAAAATGACGATCTTTCCCCCTGCAACTCCATCGACTTGGTGGAGCATACGTTTTGCTGTTTATCACACAGGTATGTGCCAGAATGCTAATTCTTTGTGCCTGGAATTTAGAGTTAACTGCAGAGCCTTTGCCTTTCTGTTGCTCTTCAAAGTTCACATGTAACTTGGGTCACTGTATGAGAAACGTGCCAGAAACTTACTGCTCTTTTAGAAGTAATTCCTCTTAACTCTGCTGTGGTCTTTGCTGTCTGGCCTACTTCGTGCCACGGCTGAGAAGGTCTCTGCATGTTCCTCTAAGATTCAGGTAGGATCTGTGAGTGGTGATGTGAAAAGAGAGCAGCTCCCCTCCAGTTCCTATGCTAAAGAAGACTTCCATCCACACTGCCCCTTCATGAAGCAACTCAGTGGCAGCTCATATGAGTGCTTTTGTTTCCCTGGTCTTTCCACCAGTGTTGATCCCCTTTCTTCCTGAGGGCTCCTCATCCTCAGCCCCCATGTGGCAATGCCTTCTCCTGCTCTCCAAGGTAATTTATCCTCAGCTAACTATCCTGTTCCAAAATGTTTGTCCGAGATGCCCTTTCCTTCGGCCCTACTCCCTGTTTGTCTGATAAACAGTCTGTTTCAAAAGTTGCGAGTGCTGCAGGGCCTCCTAATTTTCCTTAGGTTGAATTTGTACTTTCAGTGTCAGAGGGCCTTAAGGTATTGGTTCTAACGTTGGGAGCCTCAGGCCCTACGTAATATTCTCGTGAAGAACAGGAAGGATTTGGTTTCCCGAGCATCACATCCTTGATGTATGTTGGTACTCTCCTGCATCTGATATATGCCCATAACAGGAATATGTGTGCATGAGTCTAGCTATCCAGACACTCGTTCTGCACTGATACATAGTGAGTGCCAATATGTTAGCTCACCCTATGTGAATTCTGTAGGTGTGTCTTCTGTATGTGCATTCTGTAGACATGTCTATCCCATTCACTCTTTTTTTGCCCCCCAGCCGTCACCTCTAGGCAGCCAAGGGAAGGGAAGGTGATACCACTCTCATCTCAAACACCTGTTACCATATCTCAGCACCCTCATTAGCAGTGTGTGTCTTCCTAAGTCTAACTTTCATTCTTTTGGCAGCAGTGTCAGCTTAATTTAGTTTTTGTGGTTGTGGTTCCCCAAATAGTTTCCAAAATGTAAGATTACTTGATACTTTTATGCTACACCCATTTGTCCAGAGGAATCCACCAAAATATTTTTAATTGTGGTAAAATATACATAACATAAGTCATGACTTTAACCACTTTTAAGGGTACCATTGAGTAGTAGTAAGCACGTTCACATTATTGTACAACCAATCTCTAGAACTCTCTGCATGTTCCAAAACTGACACTATATACCCATGAAACAACTCCCTGCTCTCCCCAGACCCTGGCAACTTTCTGTTCCTATGAATTTGGCTACTCTAGGTACCTCATATGAGTAGAATTATAGTGTTTGTCTTGCTGTGTGACTGGCCGATTTCACTTAGCATAATGTCTTTAAGGTCCAACCATGTTGTAGCACCTGTCAGAATTTCCTTCCTTTCTCAGGCTGAATAATATTCCATGGTATGCATAAACCTCGTTTTGTTTCTCCATTCATCCGTTGATGGACACTTGGGCTTTTTCCCCTTTAGGCTAATGTGAATAATACTGTTTTTAACATAAGTGTACAAATATCTCCTTGACACCCTGATTTGAGTCCTTTTGGGGATATATCCAAAAGTGAAATGGCTGGACCACATGGGAATTCTATTTTTGAATTTTTCAGGAACCACCAGACCATTTTACATTCCCACCAGTAGCGTACAAGGGTTCCAATTTCTTCTCATCCTCATCAACACATGTTATTTTCTGGGTTTTAAAATAGCAGCCGTGCTAATGGGTATGAGGTGGCATCTCATGGCAGTTTTGATTTACATTTCCCCGATGATTAGTGATGCGCGCCTCTTTCATGTGTTTATTGGTCATTTGTATATCTTCTTTGGGGAAAGGTCTAGTCAAGTCCTTTGTCCACCAATTTGTTCTTTAGAAATACCTATCTTTAGTACCATATCTGTTTATTTGCAGAGTTTGTAATTACTCAGCTAGCTCACTTTACTCCTATTCACATTGACTTCATCTGAGGCAGGCTGCCTCCAGCCTCCACTAAAGGTCAGTTTCCATGTGGAAAACATAAGTTACAGGTGAAAGATTTATGAATATGGTGTGTCTACTGCAAAAAGCCTGCGATCTGGAAGCAATCTCACTTCTTATCCTTGGTTAACTGCCTCCACTAGTTAAGTGACTTGAAACAGGTCCCTCATTATTCCAGTTCCTATATGAAAACGGAGTTTTCACCTGCATTGTCAAACTCACACCAAAATAGATAAAATGATTTTAAAAGGGGCTGGGGGAGATGATTGATCCTAGAATCTCAGCATTGGAAAATATCTTAAAGGTCATTAAAAAAATACCTATCCTTCCCCCACCCCCATCCCCATCCCAATGCTTGACGTTAAGAGTCTTTGCAAAGTTTGAGAATGCTACTCTAGAGAGGTTAGATGGGTTTATTATGTTTGCAAAGAAACATGTGTGAGCTGATGTAGTTAGGAGCTTGTAAATCTGATTCTCATGAACAAAATGGTGAGGCTGTGTCTTCCTCCTGCCCACTCTCCCGTGATGTTTGCCCACAGCCTCTCTTGGGGGAGGATGTTTATTCCAAGCGTCCGGAGAAGCATTGTGCTTTGTTCAGGATCCACCTGCTCCTCTTGGGGCTCAAACACAATTCACTGATGCGGTTGGATTCCAGAGTGGGAGGCTGGCCGCTATTATTCCTTTGAATCTAGTCCAAGAAACTGTGCAAGGGGTGGAGGGACCCTGTGTCGAAGCCAACTGCTTGGGATGTTAAGTTGAACAACAATTCCCTGAGTTCTTTTGTTTGCTGCTATGGTTTGTGCAGTCTGGGTTGTAAATGCTATAATGTACACTCCCCCCAACACACACACTTAGGAGTCTTACAGTCTAGTCAGAGAAAAATGATGATAACAATGCACAGAATGTGATCAATATGTAGACTCTAGATGATATGGTATATAAGGTATAACTATTATTAATAATGATAGTAGCAGCTGCCATTTATCTAGTGCCCACTAGATTCTCAACACCACATTGGACACTTTTTTTTTTTTTTAGACAGAGTCTTGCTCTGTTGCCCAGGCTGGAGTGCAGAGTGTAGTGTTGTGATCTCAGTTCACTGCAACCTCTGTCTCCTGGATTTAAGCGATTCTTGTGCTTCAGCCTCCTGAGTAGCTGGGATTACAGATGCCCATCACCATGCCCAGCTAATTTTTGCATTTTATAGAAGAGACAAAGTTTCACCATGTTGGCCAGGGTGGTCTCAAACCCCTGGCCTCATCTGATTTGTCCATCTCGGCCTCCCAAAGTGCTGGGAATACAGGCATGAGCCACCGCACCTGACTGGACACTTTCATACAATATCTCTTTAGTCACCACAACAACCCAGTGTATAGCTGAGGAACATGACAGTCAGACTAGTTGCATGACTTGCAAGGAATCCAGTAAAGAGCAGAGCAAGGATTGATGCCCAGTCTGGTTGAAGATAGGACGAGCTTCATTGAGGAGGTAGAAACTGAGTTGAGTCTTGAAGGATAGTGAATACCAGGGAGAAGGAAGTGTTCTTCATTCTCCTTGAAATGAAGGTTGTGGAACAATGCATGCTCTCCCCATCTTGGGCTTCCTGGAGGTGGTGCCTCGATTCCAAATGCTCTTCCCCACTGGCTTCCTCTGCTCACCCTTCAGCCATTCTTCAAGGCCTATAGTGAGATGTGTCTGCTAACCTTAACCAGACGTGTCCTCACCCTCCTTTGTATGTCCATAGCACTTTGGTTGTACCTTTCTTATGGTGCTTACCATGGTAGTAGCTCTGACCTCTAAAGTCTCTTCGCACCTCCATTTCTTCACCTACAAAATTAGTAGAATAGCTGTCCCAATCTTGTAGGTCATGTGAGGCCTAAATGAGTTAATATATGGAAAGCACTCAGAACTGTGCCTAGATATAGTAGGCATCTGTTATTTTATTTTTTATTTCTTTATTTTTGAGCCCGGGTCTCTGTCACCCAGGCTGGAGTACAGTGGACTCAACCTCTCAGAGTGGAGAGACCCTCCCACCTCAGCCCACCAAGTGGCTGGTATTATAAATGCATGCCACCACCCCTGGTTTAATTTCTAAATTTTTTGTAGAGATAGGGTTTCCCTGTGTTGCCCAGGCTGGTCTTGAATTCCTGGGCTGAAGTGATCCTCTCATCTCAGCCTCCCAAAGTGCTAGGATGGCAGGCATGAGTCACCGCGCCTGGCTAGCATCTGTTATTTTAATTGCCATACATGCAAACTGAAAACTTTCACCGGGTGGAATTCATAGATACCTCCCAATCCCCACCCCTCTACACATGACACATAAATACAATACACACATACATGACACATGCACAGAGGTTTTCACGTGGCATCCTATATTCAGGGCTTGATAAATTGTCAAGGTGTGGCTTCTTGCACTCAGCAGGCGTAGGAAGGTGCCATTTGGTTTGGCTAGTTTATGACCTGCAGGAGCCCTGTCCCTCTGCCTCTCTTGGGAAGCAGATCCATTTCAACTGGAGACACTTCAGAAGGCCAGAGTCATCCAGGCAAGAACCCCCTTCCTCCTCATCCAGACTCTTGGTGCTGGGGAGCGGGTGTGCTCAAGGGGAAGCCATGTAAGGCTCCCCTGAGAGAACTGGGTTTAGAGAGGTGGAGACTGTTGATTGGTTCAGTGTGGCATTCAGACTACTTCGTTCAAATGCTGTTCAGAAAAACAGATTTTTCCAGAGGCAGAGTGTCTATCAAGGACTTACTGGGAGACCTGCAGAATTGCTCCTTTTCCTGAGGAATGAAGCAGCAGTGGCCTGAGAACTCATTTCTCTGTAGTCTTGTTTCCTGGGGGTTTTTTGAGGCTCCAGTTTGGGCTCGTGTCTCTGTGACCTGGGGTTTGGCTAACCACACTCTCCTGGCTTTATCCAAGTCCAGTTATTTTCCCTCAGCTGCTTCAAATTCCAGCTGGGTCCTGAGGCCAATCTTGACCTTGCTTTGTGTGGGAGCAAAGGAGCCTGGGTTTTCCTGCCTTGGGTCACAGCAGTGGGAAAATACCCAGGCTCCATTCCAACTGGGAGGACCCTGTGGCCTTGTTGCAAGCAGCGGCCCTGCCCGCAAACAGGAAGCTTTCTTCTCCACAGAGACCCAGTTCTGATGATGGTCACACACCCCAGCAGTTTTCCCCTAACAGGAAAGTTGTCAGGACTGTTCAGGCATTTCCTTCTCTGCCATCTGCCATCCGGACTGAAGAGAAAGTCTTAGTTTTGATTCCTTTCCTGTTCAGGGAGGAGGTGACTGATTGGAGGCTGCTGGAATAAATTCTGACTCACTGTTGAAGAATTATCAGAGTTTTTCTTCTGAGTCCGAGTTCCTGGGTCTGATGGCCCAGTCAGCAACCTGGAGAAAAATCTATGAACTTCATTAAAACTGGGTTCCATGCTTTCAATGGAAAAGCAGGGATGGAAGACCAGACAAAAATGCCATTTCAGTTTGAGCAATGCGCTTCATGAGACTCCTTTGTGTAGTAAGAGGGAGGAGGCCACTGAGGTTTCCACTGAGTGTATATTATAGATTCATTCTCTACTCCTCACCTTCCTTGACTTTTCTTCCATCACTGGGGACTGCTGTAATCTTGAAACAGAATATTTTCTCTTAGTTATTATTGTATTATTAATATTTTCTGTTGGTCATTTCCTTTTAGTTTAATTTGCATATGTGTACATGGGTGATGCTTCAATTAGACAATTTTTTTAAGTTTGTTTTCTGACATCTTAGATACTAGAAGATATGGATTTTCATCCTTGGAGATTATGTAGGTTTTTTTCTTATTGTGTTGTTGCACATATACAGTTAGCAGTATTTTTTTTTCTGTTGGAATTTTAGAAAGAAGGATGCTTCTTGTGGATGGGGCAAGAGTGTGACTGTAATCGGAATTATTGCCTGAGACTCTGGGTGCAGTTTAGGGTAGAGCAGTAATTTCATCTCTTGCTCTCCATGTTTCTCTGTCTTCCCAGGCGGAGTTTAGGAAGGACAGGGGAGAGGACCTGGCCCGAGTGCTGTGTGGGGAGGAGCAGGCTGATGCTGATGCTGGGGCCCAGATATGCTCCCTGCTCCTTGCCCAGTCTGAGGTGAGGCCTCAGTGCCTACTGCTGGTCTTGGCCAACAGAACAGGTAAGGTGCACCTCTGTCTGGGGGAACTGGGAGGGAGTAGGGCTGAGATTAGAGAATCCTAGGTGGAGATGTGGCATCCCAGATCCAGAGAGACCACAGGTGCTGGGGAGAAGGGCTTGGGTGACTTTGGGAGAGATCCCCCTGAAATGGACTACCCTGACCATCAGAGCATCTTGTAGAACAGGATGGGAGGGTGGAGCAGGATAAGCTGGTTTCTCTTCTAGATTTAGAAACCCCTGTTTCTAATTCTAGAAATTTCCAGCAAACTCCAACTTATGAAAAAGCACCAGTCTGACCTGAGAAAGGTAAGTTCTCTGAGATATGGGTCTCAGAGGGAATGCCGGGGCAGGGGGGCTCCCTGGAGTAAGAGGGGAAGCCATTACCTTCCCCAGTTCTACCTACCCTCCTTCTCTGAGTCTTCTCCTTTCTAGTCTCGAACCAAAAATGGTGGGGTGTGACTGAATTAAGAGATGTCAGTCTCAAATCCCATTTCAAAAATTCCTGAGGTCAATGCCCTCAAGCATCTGTTCACTGTTGAGTTACACACAGGGGGCTGGAGTGGGCTGGGCTCCACTTTTGGCAAGTGACAGACTGTGTCTTATGTGTCTTCTTTTCAAGCTGGGGATCCTAGGTTTCACTGAGCAAGATGTTGCAAGCCACCAGAGCTATTCCCGAAAGACCCTGATTGCGCTGGTCACCTCGGGAACCCTGCTGGCTATCTTGGGCATCACTGGCTATTTCCTGATGAATCGCCGCAGCTGGAGCCCCACAGGAGAAAGGCTGGTCAGTTCTGGGGGCCAGGGCAAAGGAAATGGGAAAGATAGTGAGTTTCCGGGGAGTTCAGTGGATGTCATGGAGCAGGAGGAGAAGTACCAGAAAAAGTCCTCCTGTGAGCTTACATAAAGACATGCACGTGCACACACACAGTAATTGGTGGAAGATTCAAAATATTACGTAGCAAACTGGGGAGGGAACAGTAATGGCGCCAGCCCACCTACTCAGTGTGGTAGCAGATGATTCATGTCATCTATTCATTATGTTTTCTGGGATAGCTCAGCTTGGTGCCACCAGAACAGCCTGTTAAATCAGCCACACTGTATTTGTAACCATGTTAAATGCCCAGTGGGTGCCCCTTTGCTCAAAAGGAGGCATATGGAAGGAGAATCTCCTTTTGCCATTCTGGATGAGGGAGGACAAGGCTGAGGTCTGAATCTTGGCCTCTGGCCTGTCCCCTACCCTGGGGAGGTCATCCCACCCTTCTTGGGACTGCCCGTTTTCCTGCGGGAGCTGGCTGCCAAGCTGCGGTGGCATGGTGTGGTGCCTCTCCTATGTCCTTTCTCCTCTAGGAGCTGGAACCCTGACCACTCTTCAGGAAGAAAGGAGTCTGCACATGCAGCTGCACCCTCCCTCCCATTCTCCCTCTCACCTCCCCCCACCTCCCGCCCCTGCCCCCACTTCCTGTTTGGGCCCCTCCCCCATCCAGTGTCTCACAGTCCTGCTTACCAGATAATGCTACTTTATTTATACACTGTCTAGGGCGAAGACCCTTATTACACGGAGAACGGTGGAGGCCAGGGCTATAGCTCAGGACCTGGGACCTCCCCTGAGGCTCAGGGAAAGGCCAGTGTGAACCGAGGGGCTCAGGAAAACGGGACCGGCCAGGCCACCTCCAGAAACGGCCATTCAGCAAGACAACACGTGGTGGCTGATACCGAATTGTGACTCGGCTAGGTGGGGCAAGGCTGGGCAGTGTCCAAGAGAGCACCCCTCTCTGCATCTGACCACATGCTGCCTCCATGCTGGAGGTGACATCTCTTACGCCCAACCCTTCCCCACTGCACACACCTCAGAGGCTGCTCTTGGGGCCCTACACCTTGAAGAGGGGCAGGTAAACTCCTGTCCTTTACACATTCGGCTCCCAGGAGCCAGACTCTGGTCTTCTTTGGGTAAACGTGTGATGGGGGAAAGCCAAGGTCTGGAGAAGCTCCCAGGAATGATTGATGGCCTTGCAGCACTCACACAGGACCCCCTTCCCATTCCCCCCTCCTTTCTGCCTCATTACAGGAACCCCTAGGGGAAAGATGGGCTTTTCTAGGCTACAATTTTCTCCCAGGAAGCTTTGATTTTTACTGTTTCTTCCCTATATTTTCTTTCTTTACTTTGAGGAAACCAAAGTAACCCTTTGCACCTGCTCTCGTCTAATGATATAGCCAGAAAAACGTCTTGAACTACTTCCCTTATCTCTTCTCCAAGACACTGTGGACTTGGTCACCAGCTCCTCCCTTGTTCTCTAAGTTCCACTGAGCTCCATGTGCCCCCTCCACCATTTGCAGAGGCCTGCACAGCTTTCTGGCTGGAGCCTAGAACGGACCTCCCAAGTTTTAGGACAAACAGCTCAGTTCTAGTCTCTCTGGGGCCACACAGAAACTCTTTTTGGGCTCCTTTTTCTCCCTCTGGATCAAAGTAGACAGGATCATGGGACCAGGTCTTGGAGCTAAGCCTCTCACCTGTACTTTTCTGAACAATCCTCTTCCTCTGAGGCTGGGTCCTGGCCTTATCCTCTGATCTCCATGACTTCCTCCTCCCTCCTGCCGACTCCTGGGTTGAGGTGAGGCCTCAGTCCCCCAGCAGATGCTTTTCTGTCTCAGTCTGCCCAATCACCCGGAATTCGGAAGTCCTGAATCCGTAGTTTTCCCTTCCATCATATCATCCTGCTCTTCTGCTTCCCTCACCCTGAGCCCCTTCATTGCTCCGCACCTCCATGTGGTCAGAGACCCAGATCAGCTCTTAACCCTTATCACCAGCTGCCTCTTCTGTGGGTGACCCAGGTCCTTGTTTGCTGTTAATTTCTTTCCAGAGGGGTTGAGCAGGGATCCTGATTTCAATGACGGTTGGAAATAGGACTTTCCAGAGAAGAGAGGATTGGGTAGATATTTTTTCTGAATACAAAGTGATGTGTTTAAATACTGCAATTAAAGTGATTCTGAAACACATCTGTTATGTGACTCTGTCTTAGCTGGGTGTGTCTGAATGCAAGAGCAGCACCCTCCACTAGACCTAGCTAGACTATGCAGTGATGTGGTGGGGAGGACTAGCCAGGGAAAAGGGTGGAGCACCTCAGCAGACACAGGCACCAGCCAGGATACTAAGGACCTTTAGCCAAATCTGCCAACTATTCTCCTCCATGGGAAGAGGAAACACCCATTTCCAGTGGTAGAAAGGCAGACCCAAATGTACCAGGGAGCTTCCAAATGGAGGGTGATATGCTAGGGTCTTAGGAGCTATACCCTTCATGAACACCATTCTGAGAAGAGGAACATGCTGATCACTGCTGCAAAGAACATGCTGATCACTGCTGCAAAATATGCAAAACAAAGGGAAGGGGCAATGTCCTGTGCATCCTCTATTATCAGGCCACCCCCGCTCCTCGGCTTCCCAGGTCACAGCAGACACAGTGAAGGTCTATGTGGGGATTGTGGTTCTAGAGACCTGACAGTCAACTCAGGGAGGGAGCTGGTTTCTGCCCTCAATATTAAGACAGCAGCCTTTAAAAAAAAAAAAAAAATCTGTAAGCATGTACCTCCCCCCAGCTTCCAGAACAACCCCCGCCCAATCCCTACCAGGGGGAAGTTGGGGAGGGAGTGCTGAGGAGCTCCAGGAAACACTCCCAAGTGTGTCAACAGTGGCAGAGGCAGTTGGGACCAAACAAAGGTTGATTCTTCCATTCTTATCTCCACAAAGCCAGACCTTTCCCTTCAGCACTCCTCCACCCCTATCTCCTTCTTGCTTTTCTCCAACTTCTCTAACCATAGGTTCCTCTCCAGGACTCAGGGGAGGTGAAATGATGAGGTTTAAAGTCTTCCCTTGAAGGCGATGGCTACCTTGAGGATTGGAGCAAAGGACGATGGTAATCAGTAGGGAAGTCCAACCGGCCTGCATCTAGTTGCACATCTTGCCTTGAGAGTGATCCAGTGAGGATCTGTCCCAGCTAGGTCATCAGGTAGGAGGGGTGCGTTCAGGGTTCAGATTCGTAGGAAACATGGGAGGAGAGGAAAAGGCAACTTGCAACCACCTCCAGCCTCAGGCCTAGCAACCTGCAATGCATTTCACCCTGTTTGTTGGAATGTGAATGTAGGCTTTTGGAGGAAGGGGTTTGTGTGTATTGTGGGGTGGGGTGCAGCAACTGGTTCCTTCTGACGGCTGGACAGCTTGCCCTGAAGAATTTGCCTGCCTTCTGGAAAAATCCAACTTTCCCACCCTGGGCCTGAGCATCCTGATACAGCAATGGCGCCACCTGCTGGCCTTATTGAGGTCCTACTGCTCAGCCTCAGCTCAATCGCCTCCATGTTGGGCTTCTCTCCCTGGCCGCCCCATCCTCTAGTCCAATTTCTCTTGTACACAAAGCTCATATAACTATAGAAGGTCACTGTTGAAGAGGACTTTAAAGATACATTTAATTAAACTCCCTTATGGTATAAAGACAAACTAAGGCTCAGAGAAGGGAGGTGGCTTGCCCAATCACTCAGAATTCAGAAGTCCTCAATCTGTAATTTTCCCTTCTATCATATCCTACTCTTCTGCCGAGTCCTCCGGGTTCCTGCAGTTGGATGTCATGAAGCCAGTGTGGCAGTGTGAAGATAGGTTTGGGACTTCACTTCTGGAGCATTTCATCAACATAAGCTATTGCAGGCCTGGCCGGCCAAACAGGTCCTGGAGGAGCCCCGGAACAAAGAGATCACAGGAGGCCATGAGATTCGGCTTCCTTGGTGTCCACAGTGAGCCCAGGAAAATTAGCTGTAGGGTATTACACTGTTCACTATGGAGATAATTCACCTGGAATTATCTTCAGCCAGATTTTCATCTGAATGGATAAATGGGAATACCATCTAAATCCAGATAAATAGATCACTTCCATCTCATCCCCTCTAGGTAGATTAATCCCACACTTCCTCTTCACACAAAACCAGTAATAGGTCATCGATTTTGTGCAACAAAATGCTGCTTCTCTTCCTAAAGCCCCCATCGAAGAGGCTCCCAGCCACCATTCAATCATTCATCAAGTCTTATGATGTGCCAGATACAGTGCCACATGTGCCAGAACATCTATTATGTGCCAGACACTGTTCTTGAGACTGGGGATAGAGCAAACACTCATGAAGCTTATAATTCTAGCAGAAGAAGACAGTAAACAATGTCATCTCAGTAAGTATATACGTGTGTTTTCAGGTCATATTGAGAGCTATGAAAAATATAAAATACATTGAGAATAATGGTTGGTATTTTACATATGGTGGTTACTTTCAGAAAAATAACAGTGGAGAGCACAGGTTAGCTTGAATGAAGTGGAGAAGCAGGTTGTATGCCAAGCTGGGAGAGATTATCCCACACTGGGGAAAGGACAAGTGCAAAGCCCTATGATGAAAAGCCGCCAAGTGCAGAAAGCCTCATATGACAGGGGGCAAGATGGCCACGAGGTTGTGTCAGTGAGTGGGGGGGTGGGGAGACACAGGAGGTCAGACTATATGGGGCCTTTTAGTTGTAGATTGGGAAGCCACTGGAGGGTTTTGAGCAGAAGAGTCATATGATCTGCTTTATGTTTTAAAAGGATCGTGCTGGCTGCTGAGTAGAGAATAGAGGTTGAGGGATAAGAAAGTAAAAGAGACCATAGCAAGAAGAATGATCATGGCTGGAAGCAGGTAATCACATTGGCAGTGATGAGATCAAGCAGAATTCAGAGAGTGTTTTGAAGGTAGAGGTAACAGGACTTGCTCAGTCCATTTATTTCTTCAAATAATAATCACACTAACAATGATAGTAGTTAACATTTTTGAGTGCTTACTGTATGAAAATTGAGACATGGTGCCAATATTTAAATAGCATATTTTACTTAATATTCACAGAAACCCTGTGAAGTAGGTTCTATTATCTCAGAAAAAGAAACTGAAACTCAGAGAATAACAAGGGACTGTGCTGGGTGCACAGTGGCAGAGGCAAACATGAATAGGATGTGAGTTTATTTGAACCCCAAATGTTTAAATCTTGGGATTAATATAACATACATTTAAACAAACAAGCAAGAAAAAAAATGCACAGCAGAAAGTGAGAAATAACATGAGGAAAGACTAGATGAGGTGCTGTTATCTAGACGTGGACAGGACTCTTTCCAGCTGGGAAGATCTGAGACTGGGTCATGAACAGGTGGTTTCTTGAGTGGGTCCTGTAAAAATGAATATGATTTTGATGGCAGTAATGAGTAAGGACATTTCAGACTGATAGAAGAGTACATACAATATGTAGTGATGGGGAAAGATAAGGTACTGTCAAAGGACAACGTGTTTTCTGGTATGTCAGAGAAGTAGAATGTGTTAAGGGAAGCTGAGCACCAGAAAGATCCGGGTGTCACAGTTTGTGTAGGATGTTTAAAGCTAAACCACAGAGTTTAATTTTATCCAATAGAAGAGAACCCACAGAAGAGTTTCCATTTATTCATCAATTTATTCATTTATTCAAAAAATATTTCTTGAGTGCTTATTATAAGCCAGGTACTGTGCCAGGCACCTGGGATAAGACACAGTCCCTTCTGTCAAGTCTTTACATTGGGTGGATGTGGGAGGGACAGATGACAGAACAATATGCATTGAGTGTAAGCACTATGGTATAGGAAGCTCTGAATGGGAGGGGCATGGAAGCCATGGAAGATCATGGAAGGCTTCCCAGGAGAAGTGACGTCTGGACTGATCCTTTGGTCAAGCAGGAGTTAAAGAGGAGAAAAGGAGAGATATGGGTGTTCCAGAGAGAAGAAGGAGCCTTGTCCCAGGAGCAAAGTGAGGGTGATTATTCCAGAAATGTGAGTGATTCTTTTAAGGCTCAAGCAAAGCATATGATTCTTCTTAATACTTTCTATTTCTTTGCTGAGTCTTTCTGTTCTTTTGTTTCAAGCATGCTGCAGTTGCTTATTAAAGCATTTTTATGATACCTGTCGTTTTAAAATTCTTGTCAGACCGTTTCAACACCTTTATCGTCTCAATGTTGGCGTCTGTTAATGGTTTTTTCCTCAATGAAATTGAGATTTTCCTGGTTCTTGGTATTACCAGTGATTTTAATTGCATCTGGAAATTTGGGATTTATGTTGAAAGACTGGATCTTATTTAAAGATTCTGTTTAGCACGCCTCCTTTGATACCACACTGGTGGGCCCAGGTTCCCCATTCAGCTGTTGACACTTGCAGGACAGAGGGGTGGGATGGGGTGAAGTGGGTACCTCATTATTGCTGGGCCAGGGTAGAAGTTCAGGCTTCCCAGTAGATATCTGCTGATACCACCCTGGTGCCATGTCATTCCTTGAGTCCAAAAGTTCCCCCAATTCTGCCTTCTTTCTGCCTATCAGAGTCTCCCTATGTTTGACTCATATATAATGTCCAGGGTTTTCAGAGGTACTTAACAGGAGGCGTAAGAAAAAGTGTGCCCACTCCATCTTGTCTGGAACTGGAAATTCAAGTCAAAAATAAGAGAGAGGACAGGAAATCACAAGCCATGAGACTGAAGAGTTAGGCAGGTTCTACACCAGTTATTCTCAAAGCCCTCTTACACTCTTAAAAATTTAGAACTTCAAAGAGCTTTTGATTTTGAAGGTTACATCTATCAATAATTACTATTTCAAAAATTAAAATTGAGAAAATTTTAAATTATTATTAATTTGTTTAAAAATAACAATAATCATTCCATTACATGATAATGTAAGTAATGCTTTTCTTAATGAAAATTAATTATATTTTCCAAAACAAAAACAATTAGGAAAAAGTGTCATTGTTTTAGACTTTGGTAAATCTCTCTAATATCTGGCTGACGGGAAGAATGCTGATTCTTTTGTTTGCTTCATATTCAATCTGTTGTGATATTATACAACGGGTAGCCTCTGAAATATTCCACTGTATACTTGTGAGAGAATGAATGTGAAAAAGGAAAATAGATTTTTAGTATTATTATGAAAATAGTTTTGACCACAGAGACCACTTGGAAATGTTTTAGGGAACCCCCAGAGGACCCTCGATCACACTTTGAGAACCGTGGCTCTAGACATGTTACTATTTCAGTAGCATCTAGGTACATGTGGCTGCGGAGCACTTAAAATGTGGCTGGTGCAAATGAGAGACAGGACTTCCAGCTATATGTAATTTAATAAACTCAAATTTAAAAACTGAAACAGCATAAAATGTTTTGTTGTTGTTGTTGTTGTTAAACATGACCTTATAGTTTCGGTAAGAATACATTTCACTTTAACCCTTCAAAATTTAGCATCTGAATTGAGATATGCTGTACATGTTAAATACATGACAGATTTTGAGGACTTAGAAAAAAACAATGTAAGATGTTTCATTAATAGTTTTTATACTGAGTATGTTTTGCTATGATAATATTTTTGATATATTGAGTTAAATGTATTTTAAAATTAATTTAAGCTATATTTGTTAAAATCTTGAATGTGGATACTAGAACATTTAAAATGACATACGTGATTCACATTTTGTTTCTCCTGGACTGTGCTGCTCTAGATGAATTTAGATGATGAAGGCTTTGTGTGTCATGTAAAGCTCATTCTTTATTTTGAAGGTAATGTAGAGCCATTGAAAAGTCTGAAGTAGAGAAATGACATATCAGGTTTGCATTTTAGAAAGCTTACTTTGGCTTCAGTGTGGAGCATGGACTGAAGGAGGAACCAGTTAGGGTTAGGAGGTGCTTGCATTATTGAAGGGTAGGAAGACCGTGGCCTGAAGAAAAGTGGCTAAACTGGAGACGTATGACTGGGCACAGTGGCTCACGTCTATAATCCCAGAACTCTGGGAGGCTGAGGTAGGCTGATCACTTGAGGTCAAGAGTTCGAGACCAGCCTGGCCAAAATGGTGAAATTCTGTCTCTACTAAAAATACAAAAGTAGGTGGCATGTGCCTGTAATCCCAGCTAATCAGGAGGCTGAGTGAGGCACAAGAATCACTTGAACCCAGGAGGTGAAGATTGCAGTGAGCCAAGATCACACCATTGCACCCCAGTCCGGGCAACAGAGTGAGACTCTGTCTCAAAAAAAAAAAATAAATAAACAAATAAATAAATAAATTGGAGACCATAGTGGAAAGATGAAACCAACTGGACTTGGTTCTTAGGTGTAATAATGGCACTTTGGTTATGTAAGAGAATGTTCTTATTTCTAAGAGATGCACACAGGAATCTTTAGGGATGAAGGGCCATAATGTGTGTAATTTACTTTCAAATGGTCCATCATATTCACACACACATACACAGTACATCTGTGAGATAATAAGAATGAAAAGGTAAATAGCATCTTAGTAGTATTATGAAAAAATATATATGGAGAGAGGGGAAGGAGAGAGAAAGCAAATATGAGACAAAATATTAGCAATTTTCAATCTACATGACAGCAATCTAGTAAATGGTGAATCATTTTACTCTTCTTCCAACCCTTTCTGTAGGTTTGACAATTTTCAAAATAAAAAGGTGGGGGGGGGGGGAATGAAAAAAAAAAACTTCAAAATGTCTTGGAAATCACTGATTAGATGTGACAGAAACGGGGTGACTTTCTGGTTTCTTGCCTGGCAACAGAGTAGACAGCATTGTCATTCCCAAGACAGAAGTGCAAGAGGAGCAATGGAATTGGAGGGATGATGAGTTCAGTATGGAATGCGTGGACTTTGAGAGGCTCTGGGCTCCAGCAGGCAATGTGCAAGCCTGAAGTTTTTGATAGGGAAATGTGGTAGAGATGCAGACATGGGTGTCTTTAGAATCTAGATGATAATGGAAGGTACTGGGGCACACTGGAGTATCAAGGGCACGTGTAGAGAATGAGAAGAGATGAGGTGTGAGGATGAAATCCTGGTGAACACTGACATTTCAGGGTCAGCAAAGAAGAATATCAGAGTAGACAACTTCCAAGATGGCCCACAACACCACCTCTTCATAGGCAGGCTCTTGTGTAGTCAGCTCTTCTCACACTGTATCAGGGTTGGTCTGTGAGACAAGAGGGGCGGAAGTGATGGCATGTCACTCCTGAGATTACATCATAAAAGACATGGTGGCTTTCATCTAGGCTTGGTACATGCTCATTCTTGCTGATCCCTTGTTCTGGGGGAAGCTGTCTATCATGTCAGGCTACAGGGAGTTCCATGTGGGGAAGAACTGAAACCTCCTGCCAAAAGCCATGTGAGGAAGCTTGGGAAACCTTGGAAGAGTATCCTTAAAAAAAAAGTTTTAAATTAAACATAAATAAATACATAAACAGCACAACTGCAATCTCATGAGACAACCCAAGCCAGACAACTCAGGTAAACCATTCCACCCAGCTAAATTGTTCCAGATTGCTGACCCTAAGAAACTGCGTGAGTCCGGGTATGGTGGCTCATGCCATAAACTCAACCCTTTAGGAGCCTGAGGTGGAAGGTTTGCTTGAGGCCAGGAGTTTGAGACCAACCTTCACAAATAATGAGAACCCCCGTCTCTACAACAAATTAAAAAATTAGCCAGGCATGATGGCACGTGCCTGTAGTGCCAGCTAAACAGGAGGTGAGGCAGGAGGATTGCTTGAGCCCAGAAGGTTGAGGCTGCAGTGGGCTGTGTTTGTGCCACTGCATTCCAGCCTGGGCAATGGGGCAAGATTCTGTCAGAAAAAAAAAAAAAATCAAGAAACTGTGAGAGAATCCATGTTGTTTTAAGCTTCTGAATTTTGGGGTGATTTGTTATGCAGCAACAGATAACGAACACAGATAAGCCTCAAAGAGGGAATACGTCGAGATAGGAGAACCATGAGCCTGGGATCATGAGAATATTTCATGGAGGACAGCCTAGAATATGGTGGCTAATACTACTGAATGGTGGAGGTTTGGAATTTTCAACAAAGAGGTGATTTATAACCTTGGTGAAAGCAGTCAGGAGAGTTGGGGGGAGCGGGTCGTGGGCAGAGACCAGATTATAATAGGCCAAAGAATGAATAAGAAAAGCTGTAATTTTTCCATTATCACATTTATTGAGGGGAAAAGTACAGTAAGTATCATAATCCTAATTTTAGATATGAGAAAGCCAAAGTCACATTGCAATTATGTGGCAAAATCCTCCTGACCGTTCCACCAGTGATACATTAAAGAATTTTATCTGGTAGCAAGGTGGCTCATGCCTATAATCCCAGCACTTTGGGAGGCTGAGGTAGGAGGATTGCTTGAGGCCAGGAGTTCAAGACCAACCTACTCAACATAGCAAGATCTGCCTCTATGCAAATAAAAAATAATAAAAATAAATTAGCCAGGTGTGACGGTGCATACGTGTAGTCCCAGCTACTCAGAGGCTGAGGTGGGAGGATCACTTGGGCCCAGGAAAGAGGCCAAGGCTGCAGTGAACCATGATCGCACCAGAGCACTCCAGCCTAGGCAACACAGTGAGACTCTGTCTTTAAAAAAGATAATTATCAGCCAGGAGTGGTGGCTCACACCCGTAATCCCAGCACTTTTGGAGGCCGAGGCGGGCGAATCACGAGGTCAGGAGATTGAGACCATTCTGGCTAACATGGTGAAACCCTGCCTCTATTAAAAATACAAAAAATTAGCCAGGCGTGGCGGCGGGTGCCTGTAGTCCCAGCTACTCGGGAGGCTGAGGCAGGAGAATGGCGTGAACCTGGGAGATGGAGGTTGCAGTGAGCCAAGATCGCACCACTGTACTCCGGCCTGGGTGACAGAGCGAGACTGTCTCAAAAAAAATAAAAAAAGAAAAAAGAAAAGAAAAGAAAAGAAAATTCTCTCCACCTACATTCATTACTGTTTCTGGGAAGAGTTCTGATAAATTCAGTTTTTGCGACTTTGTTCCATTTCCAGTGATATTCTTGAATCCCTTATGATTGTGGTGACCCAGCCAGCTTCCCAGCTGGGATGCTCCTTCATCTGGTTCTGCCTAACTCACCCCCGAGCTCCCACTGCCTTGGGTAAGTCCTTAGAAAGAGAACTGACAAATTAAAGTGAGACATTCTTTCATTCATCCCATAGCAATTTATTGAGCTTCTTATAAGAGCTTCAGCTACCTGGCTAGCATTCTTAGACATCAATGGGCAACCAACTTGTCATTGGCAGTTTTACATATGAAGTCAGCACGCCACAAGCAAAAGAAAATCTGCCTTAGCTTCCTAGAGAGGGGGGCCCTACTCAAGGTTGAATAGAGCACAGTAAAATTCAGCAACTGCAGCATCAACAAATGAAGCAATCAGGGTAATCATTCAGCAGTGATTAATAGCAACATCTCTTCTTGGGTCTCAGACGTGAAGCTATAGATAGGTAGCTATTCCTAGCTCTAACTCTATTTTAATGTATTTGGCCTTCAGTCAATCAATTCACCTTCCTCTGACCCATACAGTCTTCCCTTCGAAAGGTTTCCTGAGTAAGGTTTGCCCTGGGGGTGCAACCCACTTCAGACCTGCTTGAGCTGCACCTAGCGGCCACATGGTGTCGTGGTCACTCTCTCTGGCTTTGGAGTCAGACATGCCTGTATTTGGAGTCCAGCTCTGACATGTTAGCTATGTCACTTTGAGCCGATTACTTTTTTAACCTTTTTCATCCTCGGTTTCCTCATCTGAAAAAAAAAAGGGGGGGGGCGGCAAGGGATAATATCTACCTCATAGTATTACCATAAGTATAACAGGAAGAAAAAGATGTAATGTAAAAAGTGACTGCCATATTTCTTCATTCTAGGAGGGAGCAGGATTCATCACAGAGGTGCTTCACTCATTTGTGGAGGAATAAACACTTTGTTCAACTTTTTTGGTTAAGAAAAGCAGCTGAGGATCCAATTCTCAGCTCCTCCTCTGATCTCAGAGTGAGAATAGCCCAGAATGGAGATGTTTGTTCAAAAGAGTTAAATTTCCTTTGTGTAATAAAGTAACAGTAATCAGATATTTTCAGGGAGAGGTGGAGGGCAGTAGAGAGATGGAGGGGAAGAATTGGGGAAAGAGAGAAATGACTGCAGGCAGCGCTCTGGGAGGCAGAGCAGCCAGGAAAAAGGACGCTGGGCATGCTAGTGTGATGATTTTCAGCACTTCCTGGTCTGAGTGGTGCTGTCACAATCCTATGTTGCCCTGACCTTTAGTAAAAGTCTTCCATGCAAAATGACCTTATGTCCTGGGGCTCTTTGGGGAAAGAAGGAAAGAAGGGGCCCATTTGCCATGAATGAGAGTGATGTGATAAGAGGACAACATTGTCAGCGGGCGGGTGAAAGTGCCCAAATTCAGTTGGAGCAGGAATTCATAAGGAAAAGTGATCACAAAAAATGTCAGTCCATCCCCCAAGAGTTTTTGGAAATCTTGGCTGGGTGTGGTGGCTCATACTTGTAATCCTAGCACTTTGAGAGGTCAAGGCAGGAGGATCACTTGAAGCTGGGAGTTCGAGAGCAGCCTGAGCAATAAAGCAAGGCTTCATCTCTACAAAACAAACAAACAAACAAACAAAAAATTAGCTAGACATGGTGGCTGGCACCTCTCACCCCAGATACTCAGGTGGCTGAGGCTGGAGGATGGCTTGGGCCCAGGAGTTCGAGTCTACAGTGAGCTATGATTGGGCAACAGAGCAAGACTCTGTCTCAAAGTAAAATAAAATATATATATATATATACACACACACACACACACATATATATATATACACACACACATATATATATGTTTTGGGAAAACATGGACTCTCCAGACTTGGGTTGTTAATGAAACATGATTCAAGAAGGCTGGTAAAAATTAAGTTACATAAGGATTAAATGAGAGAATGTACATAAAGCAATTAGCTCAGAGCCCAGTTCTTGATAAGGATGCAACTTAAAATAGCCCTTATTACTATGACTTAGTGTTCAATTTCCTCTTTTCTTCACCCCTTTTACTTCAAGGGTTCACAATCTACTTAAAAATTTTGATATAGTCACTTGTTTATTCTACAAACATTTATCAAAGTCCTTTGATGTGTCAGATAAGTTAAATAATTTCAGGCAGTAGCAATTGTCATAGCTAATGTTTTTGAGGGCTTAGTAAATACTAGGTACCGTGCTAAGTGCTTTACATAGCTTTTTATATTTAATCCTCAACAGTCCTAGGGAGGAACAATTATATTCCCACTTTACAAATGAGGTTAGAGAATAAGGCACAGTGAGTTCAAGAGACTTGCCCCAGATCACACAGCTAGCCAGTGGGAGAGCCAAGGTTTGAACCCAGGCTGCTAGATTTCAGTGCACGCTTTTTTTTTTTTTTTTTTTTTTGAGACAGAGTCTCACTCTGTTGCCCAGGCTGGAGTGCAGTGGCGCGATCTTGGCTCACTGTAACTGTAACCTCTTCCTCCCGTGTTCACGCCATTCTCCTGCCTCAGCCTCCCCAATAGCTGGGACTACAGGCTCCTGCCACCACGCCTGGCTAATTTTTTTGCATCTTTTGGTATAGATGGGGTTTCTCTGTGTTAGCCAGGATGGTCTTGATCTCCTGACCTTGTGATCTGCCCACCTCAGCCTCCCAAAGTACTGGGATTACAGGCGTAAGCCCCAGCGCCTGGCCTAGTGCATGCTTTTAAGCTCCACACTACACTATTTTTTATTTAATTTTTTTCTTTTTGTGTCTTCTCATGCTTGTTTCCTAAATATACTGTTTTTTAATGCGACTGACAATGTGTGTGAGTTATGGCATACAGAGTCAGAGGGATCATGAGGGAATAGCCACTATGGGGACATTATCCTAGAAAAATGAGTGGGATTTTCTTGCCTTCTTTTCCCTCAAACCTCATATTCCTTTTCCAGCTCTAAGCACTCAAGATGGAGTGGCAGTAGGATCCCAACACTAATATCTGTCCAGAACTGGTCATCAGCTGGCTTGAGTTCTCCCATTCTGCCTGTGCCTACCCTTAGCAAGGGGAAGAACAAGATGGAAGAGAAGGAAGAGACCTGATTGAACCAGCCAATAGATAATTAGAAGCTGACTATTTTGCAATAATGCAGCACAACAGCAATAAATAAATCAATCACTTGGGGGGTGGAGAATGGCTTTCCTATAATCAGCTATTAAAGGCTTGTACCACTAATTAGTCTATTAATTAGAACTGTTCTCTTCCTTCCACATGTTATCAGCCTGCCAAGGCAGAGAAAACTCAGCCCCGGGGGCAGGAGATAAGAGAAGTAAGACATACAGAAGTGGCAGATTCAAACAGTTGGGCTTGTGTGTGTTTTAAAAGCACAGTTCTTAGTGCCCCGGGCATATCCACCTGCTAGTAGGAAAAGAACGTTTATCAAAAACCAAAGGGCTGTTGTCTGTGTTGAGCAGAAAGGGGAAAAAAAGATTTAATCTTTAAAGAGAAAAACCACTATAACCACACTCAGGGATCTGTGAAGGGCAGTTCCACTGGGTGTTCCCTAGAGCACAGGACACAGTGAGAAACAAGCATACTTAGTGCCAAGGCAGCATAATCAGAAGACCCAGGGGCAGAGGCACTCTGCTCCTACTATGTGCCTGGCACCACCCCCATTCTTTATGTTTGTAGTGTCTTGTCTGATGATTTCATCTACATTCTCAGATGCCCTTGAGTTATTTCTGGGAGTGCCCAAAAAGGGACCTCATATGAGCCCTCACAGCTGTGGTCACCAAAAGATGGCTGCTCTGCTCTGCCTCTCCTGTTGTGGCTCTCAATGGGTCATGCTCCCTGCTCACCAAGAGCTTGGGAAAGCCTCTCATCACCGTGCCTGACCTTGTTTTGCAAGCTCAAAGGGCTCTGCCTGGGCTCAGAAACTCACAAGTCATTCTTAAAGAGTTCCAACGAGCTCTGAGCCCCACAGCCGTCTCCATACTCCTGACAAATGCACACTGAGGAGTACTGCAGCCTTCATACTCCTTTTTTCACTTTCCCAGCTCCTCAGATCTGTTCTTTCCTCCCCTATTTACTCAGCAGACATCCCCTTGCACTCACATGAAAAATAGCAGACACGGGGTGGGGTTTTGGGGCAGGTGTCTCCACTAGCAACAGCTCACCAACAGTTGATAGGTTATCTTGCTTAATCCTCCCAACAGCCGTGTGATGGGCTATCAATCCCATTTTGCAGAATGGGGAAACTGTGGCTCAGAGAGGTTAAGCAATTTGACCTGGCTTCCATGGGCTGTGACAAAGCACTTGGTAAGAGCTCAGTAAACATTTGCTGATGGACAGAATTGAAAATATGGAGGAAATGGAAGATCTCCAGCTTCTGAGAAGCTCAGAGTCTGCGTGGGTCCAACTACATAGTGAAGCGGGCTGTCAACTGAGGTGGCCCCATTAGAGTAAGAGAAGGGGCAGAGGTAGAGAGCATAGGGTCAGACCCAAGGCCAATTCTTCCCCACTCCATTCTTTCCTATCTTGATAACTGTTGATATATAGTCCATTTTCTACCAACAACTCACCCCTGCCCCCTGCGTCCCAACAAGCATACCCACACACACACGAAAACCCTTCAGAAGCGGTCAGTGGTGACATTTATGAGCTGCATGATCCTCAGGATGTCAACATGTATGTGTCCCAACATTGATACCTACTTCGGGAATGGAGAGAAGAGCAGTGGTGATGTGGCGGAGAGAGTCTGAGCTTGGAACCCCGTGTCAGGCCTCTGTTCCTTGGTAACCAGCTGGGTGACCTTAGGCAAATTGCTTTACCATGTCTACCTTCAGTTTCCTTATATGCAAAGTAGGAAATGTCAGCTGTCTATTCAAAATGTTATTGTGAGGATCAAGTGAAGTAATACAATACTTCTCACTAACGTGTATATATATGTGTGTATACATATATATGTGTGTGTATATATATGGAGAGAGAGACAACTTTAAAATTACAAAATGCTTTGTTACACATGTATCTCTGGCCACCTTCAGAGCAAGCCTAATTATTATTATTTTCATTTTTTAGATAAGGAAATAAAAAACTCAGAAAGATTGAAATTCACTTGAAAACAGTGAATAGTGCTATTATTAAAAAGCAGTAGGCCTGTCCCACCTTATCTGATTTTTAGATTACGAAGCACCACTGCATTTACCCCCAGAGTCTCTCATCTGGGGTATGTGCCATGTTCAAAGCTTTCATTTATTTAATAAATATTTATGTGTTCCCATTTGGCACTAGGTATTGTGCCAGGCATTGAGGATACTATCGCAGAGGTATTAGTGTGGCAGGGAAAGCAGACGTCATATAAGAACAATAACAATATTGTGTTTTTCACATTATAGCAGAGGAAGGGCCAGGTGGTGCAAGAGGAGACAGTCAGGAAACCTGAGGAATAGGTGGAACAAAGTCTCAGAAAGTCGGGGAGGACCAGGCGTGGCAACTCATGCCTGTAATCTCGGCACTATGGGAGTCTGAGGCAGGCAAATCGCTTGAGCTCAGGAATTAGAGACCAGCCTGGGCAACATGGCAAAACCCTGTCTCTACAAGATACAAAAATATTTGCCAGGCATGGTAGCGCATGCCTGTAATCCCAGCTACTCAGGAGGCTGAGTTTGAAGAAATCACTTGAGCTGGGAAGGTCAAGGCTGCAGTGAGCTGAGATCACACCGCTGCAACCCAGTGACAGAGTAGGCCATCTCAAAAAAAAAAAAAAAAAAAAAAAAAATTGTGGGAGAACTCTTATCAAGGTGGGAGAAACATGGTGTTTAGTACAAGTGAAGCATACAGGTAAGAGTGGAGGCTGTGCCAAGACGGGAGGCTGGAGAGTCAGTTGGGACCAGATCTAGGAGGCCTTATTAGCCAGGTGAAGGAATTTGAACCTCATCCTTAGTCCACAATGAAACTACGTAAGAGTTTTACGTAGGGAAGGGATTGGTATGTTTGCAAGATCCTTCTAAATGGGATATTGTATTAGTCCAAGCTGCTATAACAGAATACCATAGACTGAGTGGCTTAAGCAACATTTATTTCTCACCATTCTGGAGGCAAGGTAGTCTCAGATCAAGGCATCAGCAGATCTGTGTCTGGAGAGGTCTGCTTCCTGGTTTGCAGTTGGCCATCTTCTCACTGTATCCTCCCGTGTTGGAAAACAGAAAGAGAGGGAGAGAGAGAAAGAGCACACAAACAAGCTTTAGGGAGATATAGACATTCAGTCCACAGCAGATGTGGAGACTGGATCTGGGCCTACTGAGGCTGGAGGCAGGTAGGCGAGTTAGGCTAGAGACAAATGCAGAAATCCCAGCAAGAAATAATGGTGGAATGAGCTAGGAATAAAGAGAGGGCCAATCTTAGAGATTTAAGATTTAGGAAGTAGAATCAGAATGTGGTGATTGACTGGCATATGTGCAAGAAAGGAGGGAAGTGAAATGGAAAACTCAAGGATGAAATCCACGTTGCTTGTGCACCAGGCGGGTGGGGACACCCCTCACTGGACTAGGAGATACTGGTGGTAGAATATCTGCCATTTGGTATGTGCATCTTGCATGAACTTGTCTTGCAACTTCATCCAGGAACCCCTCAATTATGGCTGCCTTGCCTAGAGGAGCAGGAAAGAATGAGATGAGCCTATCAACTTGAGGACTCTGTTTTCCAGACGCCTAGCAGTCCATGTGGTGGAGCATCAGGAAAGGAGGAGAGGTGCAGGTAGAGCAAAGGCATTCATCTCCCTGGGCCTCCTATTCTGTCAATCCAACCTCTCTTTGATTATTTAAGAACTGTTTGTCAAAGTCATATCATATAAGGCCCTTAGTAGTTGCAGAGGGAGAAACTGATCTTAAAAGAGTTTTACTATCTAGAAGGAGATAAGAAAACCAACCACAGAAATAAATACGGGTGTATGTATAACATGTTAACAGCCATAAAATACATACTCAGAAAACTGAGGTCATAAATGGCATTGCTGATTGGGAAAATCAGAGAGGAAGAGGTTTTCGAGTTGGCCTTAAAGGACAGGTGGAATTTGTGCAAGCAGAAATGTGAGATTGGGGGTCCAGTGGAGATATTCCTGAAGGCGGAAAAAGCATGAGATAAGATGGCAGCGTATTCAGGTAATCACCAGCTCGCTCTTTCTGCCTAGGGTATCTGCAGAAAGTGAGATATTAAGCTGGGATCCACGGAGCTTTGAGGAGTTTCAGAATTCCCTGAAATATTGTGCAAAATTATATTTCCGTATGCATGTGCATTTTTTGAAGAGAGGGTCCATAGCTCTTCTGCAATTCTCAGAAGGGTGTAGATACAAGAAAAGGTTAAAAACAGTACTTGAAATTTCCGAATTAGAATTTACAGGTAGACTGGAGCATCTGTGCATGTATGTTCTAACAAGCTCTGGAAGTGACTCAGTGCACACCTCGGATCTCTGGACGAGCCCATGGAGGCCTTGAGATGCCAGCCTCGAGAGCTTCCCACCCTTTTCCCACCCCTCGATTCTCCACCCCCATTTTACAAGGAGTCACCAGCCTCCCCACAGTCTCCACTGCCCTGGAAGAAATATGGCGAGGCAAGGTCAGAGGAACAGGGGGAAATCAGAATATCTTGCAGACTCTGGAGTCTCCTTCAGAGACAGGGTGGGTGGGAGCTGCTCTGCCCCAAGTCTAGCGACGGCCACACGGCCTGACAGGTCTGCCGCCCCGCCGCAAGCCTATGGTCAAATTCTGGGAATTTCCGAATCAGTTGGCCGGCCCGGCTGCGGCAGATTTTCCCGGACACGAGCTTGCAGCGCCCGACGCGGCCGCTGGGTGGCGCCGCGCGGGACGCCGAGCGTGGGAAGCGCGGGCGCGCGGGCAGGCTGAGCTCACACGCCCGGGAAGCGGCCGCCGCGGAGCCGGCGTCCGCAGCGGCTGCGCATCTCGGGCCTGCAGCGGGGCGCTTGGCGGGCGGGGGTGGGGGGGAGCCGGTTTGCGCAGTACCCCCGGAGGGAGGAAGGCCGCCGAGGTAAGCGCCGGGACCTGGCCAGGTGGGAGTGGGCACCTTGGGCCGGGCCTGCAGGGCGGTCCCCGAGCGTCCCGGGGTAGGGTGGGCTCCCTGGGGACGATGCCGGAGGCCCCGGCCGCGCTCCGGTCCCGCCCCACCCCGGCTGCAGCGCGGCCTCGGGGCGCTGCTGGCCTCGCCGCGGGGGTGGGAGCGGTCGCGGCCTGGAGCAGCTCCGGGCGGGCCCCGGGCTCTGGGGCCAGGGCCAGCTGCGCTCAGGGGTGAGTGAGCAGCCCCCGGGCCCTCAAGTGAGCCCCTGCCCACTCCCCACCTTGCATTTCTCCTCTCCGCAGTGGGCGTGGTGCCCTTTTGCTGCAGAGGGGGCGCCCAGAGTTGAGGAAGGCTGCGGGGGAGAGGGCAGAGACAGGTGGTTGAGGGGGCGAGGGCTGGTGCGCCAAGGCTCGAGGTATTAATGCGTATTTCTTTTTGCCCCCTTCTTCAGGGGGCGCAGAGGTCCGTGTGGAGGAGGAGGCGGGAAGGCCAGAGGCATAGCTCAGGAGAGGGCAGGTGCTGCAGGAGATCACTTGGCTCTGTCCCTGTTCAACTCCCCCCCACCCCTGCCAAATTAATAAAGTGGGTGTGGTGATGACAGTGGAGGAGTTTGATGAAGACCTGGCCCAAACTGCCCAGAACTGCCCCAGGTCGGCCGCCTAGTCCCGCGTGTATATCTGGGAGCCGCAGACTGAGCATTCTGTAGAGGGAGGGGGAATATTCGAAGGAGCTACAGCCACTGAGGCAGCTCCAGACATAGGGGATGCGGGGCAATCTTCGGGCTCACAGCCCAAGTTCATAGATGGTGAACTGGCCAGGAATGGTGGGAGATGGGGGCTGTAGGGAAATAGGGTAATTTCCTTGGGACCCCTTCCTTCCAGCTTTGCAACCCTAGACCAAAATTTGGGATCTGGCGTTTGTCAAATGTGCTTATTTTTTTTTTCTTTCCCTTTCGGTTTGTTTTGTTTTCTAGAGAAACAGCAAGTGACAGAGCAGAGGAACGGCTGACCCAGCCAATCCTGGAGCTGCTGCTGCAGCACTTGTTCCCCAAACAAGTGCTCCTACATTCTGGTAGGACAGAGAGGAGGGGGCTACTGGCCCACACCCCTCCCCTGCCCTGGACCCCCTGGCTGCTGCCCTGCGGAAAGGGCAGTTAGGCTGCCTCAGGCCGGATGAGCAAAGGCTGCCATGGGCCAGGGTGGTGACGGTTTTGCGGCCCCTCCCTGCTGCCCCGTGTGGGAAGAAGAGCACAGAGCTTGGCACGTTTCTCTCTGTGTCCTCTGGGCTGGAAGGAGCAGGTATAGACAGGGCCCAGGCAGCCAGGGCCTGGTGCTGCTTTGGCATCGGTGGCAGGAGGGCTGAACCTCCAGCCCCTTGGGTTTGGTTCCACCCCTGGCCTGTCCCTGGCACTCGACAACTGCTCCTGTGTGCTTATTGGTGCCACCATGTTATATAACGCTTATATAATCTTCCAGGGCGAGCACTGTGTCTCCGCTCTCAGGTCACGCAGACACGGTGTCCGTGTGGGAGGCAGGATCTGTGGAAGCCTGTGGGTGAACCTACTCCCCCCATCCCTAGCCTGGCTCCTTCTCCTGATCTCAGGCATAGGATGGGGGCTGGGAGACCCAGGTCCCTCTCCACACCAGCTGTGTGGGATGAGAATATGGTTGGCTGGGCAGTTTTCCTCACCTTCCTGCCCCACTAGTCCCACTTGCCCTGTCTGGTAGAGCAGATGCCATCCTTGTGCTTTGAGACCAGCTCTTTGTTTTGGGGGACCCCTGGCATGGCAGGTGGCATGGTGAGATGAACCCCAAAATGTTGCAGTGGAAGAACACATGGTACTTAGGATTGGATAAAGAGAGGGAGAAATTAGCTCTGCCTTTGAGGTTTCGAGCAAGGGTAACCAGAAGGATGGTGGTGGCATTACAAGAGATTTGGAGCAGGCCCAGGGGCTAGGGGATGGTCAGGGAAGGGTGTACAGGGAAGTAGATCAGACAGCAAAGATAAACATGGTGTTCTTTTACTGTACTCTCCACTGGGCTGTCCCTGGTTACCAGGGCAACAGAAGCAGTGATGAAAATCATGTCTTTCGTTCAGTGGAAAAATCTGGCTCCTCCTCCTGGCTCTTCCTTCTCTAAATCGCCTGTGACCCATTGAGAGGGTTGTACTTCCAAGGATCAGAGAGAGACCCCAGCATGTTTTCATCATGCCCCCCTTTTCCCAGTCTTTTTTATCATCTCCCCTCTTCTTGCATCCCCTGTCTCCCCCCACAGCTTGGCAGTTGGCAGTTGCGTAGGAGTTGGAGTAGATGCAGGGGGAAGGGCATGGACGTCATCACAGGGCAGAGTGAGCAGAGCGTGGGCAGAGATGTGGATGCAGGAATGCCTGGCACATGAGGAGGGTCCAGCATTGATGAGCTAGATGGAGCCAAAAGCCTGTTTCTGGACTGGTAGGAGCTAAGGTAGGCAGGGTAAGATGATGGAGGGCCTTCAGAGTTCAGCAGTCTGGGTTCAAGGGAGTAGGAACTAGGAAGGGCATGAGGTTTCTTGTGTAGTCATCTTGTGATGAAAACTACCAAACCATATCCCTTTTTGAAGTTAAGATTTTTGTTTAAGTTTTATCTTTCATCTTATGATGAAAACTGTGATTCATTCATTCAGCATTTATTGTGTGTCCCCCATATTAGGTGAGGTTCTGGGAACTGGAAAGCGAAAGGTGAGTAGCGCTGGACCTTGACCTTGAAGAGACTGTGGTGAATGGAAGGAGGATGAGTATATGGGGGGAGATCTGGCATTGTTGCAAGCCTGGAATCTGGGGTCCCCAGCAGGAGACTAGCAACATACCAGATTGGGAGGTGATAGGTTAGGGTGGAGCCTATGGAAATGAAGAGGAAGAGGTAATTTAGAGTGCTACTTTGGCTTGAGAACAGGACATGGGGAAGAGGAAGTGCTGAAATTTTGAACCTTACTGATTTATAGAAATAGAAACATTAGAGTTCAAACTTGTTTTGGGGAGTCATATTTGATTTTCTTTTAGACATGTTGCCTTCAAGATGATGGCAGGTTATCCAAATAAAAATGTTTATGGTCAGGCAAGTAAAATATGCAATGGAAGTCCATTCTGGGAAAAGATTTGAAGGATATTGGATTATGAAGCTTGAAGGTGGGTAGAGGTAGATCCTAGGGCCTGGGGCATTACCTGGAATTGAGTGAGGCTGTATGCCTTGTACTGGTTTATTATCCCAGGGCTTGCCCAGACCCTGGACATTTCTGCTAACAAACACCCACATCTTCTACCAAACCATATCCCTTTTTGAAGTTAAGATTTTTGCTTACGTTTTCCTCTCCCTAGTAACTATGTCCAGGTATACCTGGAAACACACACACACACGCACGCACTTATTTCCCCAAGCTCTTGTACCATTTGCTTATAGCCCGGGACTGTGCTGTAGAAATGCGCCACAAGTCTTTGGCCTCTTCCAGCATGCTGTTTGTCACCCTGGAGGAGTAAGAGCACTGGACAGAGAGGCGACTTTTGCTAGCTACATAATCTTGGTCACACCACTTCCTTTTCCAGGCCAAGTGTCTAGTCTAAGGGATCTAGCTTCTTTCAGTTTTGAAGCCCTCTGATTTGATGTCTGGAAAGCTTTTTCTACCTTTGCCCAGGTTTCTGATGCAGATCAGGCTTTTTGAACAAGTAGCCTAGATTTCTTAGTGCCTTGTGGGAGGGACTGGTAGGGATGGAGGCCTAGTCCCCAGAGTGGGTCCCTGTCTTCAGGGTGGATAGGAGCCCTCCAAGTGGATAGGAGCCTCTGTTCCTCTTTAGAGCATGGAAATACTGGAAAAGCAGGTTTTCCCAATGACCAGGGGTTGCAAGCTGTGGCCCATGGGCCCGATCCCTGTTTTTGTAAATAAAGTTTCACTGGAACAGAGACATGCCCGTTTGTATGTCTGAGACTGGTTTCATGCTACAATGGCATAGTTGAGTAATTGCAAGGGAGCCTGTATGCCCCATAAGTCTAAAATATTTACTATCTTGCCCTTTAGGATAAAAAATAAAACTTGCCAACCCCTGCTGTAGACTACCAGAAAGGTGCTTGGCCTTTTACTGGGGATGCTAACGATGGCTGTTTCAGATTTCTAGGGTTCTTAAAGATTCTGTGTTGGGCCTGTCTTTGTGATCCCATGAGAGCATGATCTGATAGTTGAAATAGTAGTAGATTATTAGAGTCAGCTCAAAAATAGTCATTCTGTATCTAGGAAAGCGCTTTCATTTTCAGCCTTTTCCCTGGAGCCTGGAGGCCTGAGCTCCTCAGCAGGACTGGGTTTGACAAGCTACTGTCCCTCTCATTCTGATTTCCCAGGGCAGTGCAGAGGATATACTGGACTGACCCAAGCCTAGTGTTGGGTGAGGAGAAGGGAGGCTTATTGGTTCCACCTGTCCTGTAGGATCTTCCCCTGATATCTCTGTTGCTTCTGATCTCACTGGCACCTTTAATGCCAAGGTCCTGGAGATGCCACCGCAGAGAGAGTCGGCAACCCAGCCTGGCATGTCTGTCTGAATCTGGCACTTATCCACTCTGTCGGAATAAGGCCCTGGGCTTGGCGTCTGTAGGATGTGTGTCTGTGTTGGCTTGGGACTGGAATCAGCATTGAGTATTCCTGCAGCCAACGTTTATGGAGTCCTCCTGTGTCCTAGTTTCCACCTTTTTGACCTGATCCTCAAGCCGGAGTCTTGCTGAAACTCCTAGCTAGGAACAGGGCTAAAGTTCTCACTGCTGCAGAACAGCAGCAGCCCAGCAGTTGGGGCAGTTCTGCTCAGGGCTGAGATAGGAAGTGAGACACGTCGGTAGCAGGAGGAAACCACGTGCTGAAAGTAGCAGGGGGAAGGGAGGTGACTGAGGTTGATTCTCATTGCACTTGGTAGGGAGGAGGCCAGCAGTGGGAGGAGGGAGCAGACAGTCCGCAATAGCAAAGAAGACAGAAGTCAAGCACACCTAGAGCTGCTTTTAGCTGGTAATGGTAACTCTGGCTCTAGGAGCATTCCTTCATACCTCCCCGACACAGTTTCCCCAGAGGCTGTTATAATGAAAACATTCTCTCTCAAATATCTTTTCATTTGTAGGGTTTAGGGTGACCCCATACTATATGGTCTTAAACTTATGTTGAGACAAGTATACTGACTTGGATAAATAAATATCTTTTACCAGATATTTATTAAAGATCTATTACATGGTAGGCACTGTGTGAAGTTCTCAGGATACAGAAGTAAGTAAAAGATTCGCAGTTTGATCTGGAAGGTTTATGGGCAGCTGAACCAATCTTAATTCTGTCTGTACTGGATCACATGCTTCAAGAGAACATGTCTGTATCTGTCTTGTTCTTTGCTGTCACCCCAGTGCTAAGTACAGAGCTTGGCACACGATAGGCCTCAGATATTTATTGGTTGACCCATCCTTGTTTGATCTGTCCTGGAAATGTGCAGGAGGGATCTGAGTGGGTAAGTGGAGGAAGAGAGCTGCTTAACGCAGCAAGTGTGACAGATTTGGGGGAAGATGGACGTACTCGGATATAGGATGATGACTGCCTTTAAGTGACTGCCTTTAAGGAAAAGAGAAGGGTTAAAGCCGTGTGGGCATGACAGAATCCATTGGCGTTAGGGCCATGAGAAGGAAGGAATATGACCTGGCTACAAAGGTGGGTTAGAGGTAGTCAGGATCATTGGATAAAGCAGAGGGCCACCAGAATAGTGAAGAACTAACAAGCGGCAGAGAAGAGAAGAGTGGAGGGAGAATAGGGGCCATTGTGAGAGGAAACATGGAGACCTCTTCAGGCCTAGGATGAAAGCAGAAATGACACAAGCGAGTCTCCGATGAACATGATGGCAGGGATAAAGAAAAGATGGGACTCTCAGCTCTGTTCTGCCAGTCTCCTCAGAAATGACTGTGTCCATGTATGACTAAAAATGCCTCTCAGTTATTTTCCAACAGTGCGGCAAATGCAAGGAAATTAACTGTGGTTTGACATTATGGTTAGTCTTTTTTTTTTTTTTTTTTTTTTCAAATTTGTCAATGGAGATTTTCACAGGTACACAAAGAATTAGCGTAATACACCTCAATGTTCCCATCCCCCGGTTTTTTGACACATAATCAACACATGGCTTTTCTCATTTCTTTCATACCTTCACCCACCTTTTCCTTACCCCCTTCTTGGATTATTTTATAGCAAGTCCTAGATCCTGTATTATTTTATCCATGAATACTTTTTAATGTATCTCTAAAAGATAATATCTTTTAAAAACATAACCCTAGTGGTATTATTACACCTTGAAAAAGCACAGTCATTCCTAAATGTCTCCTGTCATCCAAATATCCAAATAATGTTTAAATTTCCTTTGTAGTCTCAATTTCTTTCTTTCTTTCTTTCTTTCTTTTTTTTTTTTTGGAAAACAGCAGGTTGGTTTGAGTCAGGCTCCAAACAAGATCCGTATGTTTCATTTAGTTGATGACATCTTCAAAGCTCTGTTAATAAAGATTATGGTCATTCTTAAAAGAATTGATGTTTTGCAATTCTACCTTTTAGATTTACTTAGCTGCCCACCATTCTTCCCAGTCAACTGCCATCAACAGCTTCCTGAGTTTTGTTAGATGGTTTTTATGATTTTGAGCATTTTTTCATGATCCCTCTTGCCTTTATGGTGTAATGTAGCTCGTCATTTTTCCCTTCCTTCAATAGATATTTCTTGCGAGCCTGCTCTGTTCCAGGAGCTGTACTGGACACTGGGCCTACACCTGTGAAAAGGACAGACAGGGCCCAACGCCTGGAGCTTACAGTTTGACCGCAGGAGAGCTGCTGCTTGGCAGTTTTCCCCGTGTGTTCACCCCAGCTGAGCAGTGTGACCACAACCGTCACTTCTGTGCAGGCAGACCTGCCACGTTTTAGAGCATGGTGTTCATGCTCTCATGTTGTCATTTTATGTAGTTGATAAAGGTGCCCCTAGCATGTTCAAGAAGCCAGACGTGGCTTCTGTGGCAGGACTATGTCTCATAGCCACGCGACCCGGCATTTTAACTGTGGTGCTGCCTGGGCTCTGAGCGTATCCATGTAACACTTTTGGGCTTGAGTGTGTATAGCTCGGAAAGTTAAAATGGAGAGCTTCCTGAATGGGTGGATTGTAGAGAGGCTAAATGAACACGTTTAAAGAGAGGGGCTCTGAATTGTTACAGGGCTTGTCAAACGCCAAGTGTTGCTAACGTGTTTGAGCAAATTGGATGTTTCTGTGGCTTTGTGGACTTCAGGTTGGTTTGGGGCTTTTGCCTGTTCCAAATAGGCTACCTGCCAGCCTTTCAGATGACAGGCCCACTTTCTTGATTTGCTGTTTGTTATGTATTGGGTAGCCAGTCTGCCTCAGTAGCCAAATATGATGGTACAATTCAGGCCTGTCTTGCTGATAAAACTTTTAACTGATTTACATTTCTTTATGTAAGTAAATTATCAGACTCTGATTCCTGTGATGCTCTGATTTTGAGAATGGTCCATGATTCTTTTTACATTTTTGCATTTTCAGTTCAAGTGCAACTGTATTGTAGTTACTGGATTATAGTGTCTGAGCCTTTAAAAAAAATCTTAGTTAATAAAAGTATATTTTCAGATACAAGACCTAGTAGCCTTATGATACCTTGTCCCTAAAGGCTACATGTTCAGCCTCTGAGGATATGTTTTGTTTTCTTTCAGTTAAGAGGTCTTTAATTATTTCGATTGTGTGCCCATATCAGTTAAAACTTTTGAGCAATTCCCCTTGTTTGTGTGTGTATTTATAATTTATAAAAAGCAGTGCTGTGCTAAAATACATTATAGTATTATAAAACACAAAACAAAAGACTTCAAATGGCTAGGATATATAGTATTCCCTACCTTCTTCCTAAGTGAAGTCTTCATGGTTCTGTCCAAGGGCAGCCTTCTACTTTGCCCTAAATTTCAATTCCTCTCCCTTATTCAACATTGCCCCAGCCTGTCCCCTCCTCCTTGCATCCCCACCTTTTCCCTCTACTGGATTGTTTCCAAAGGCTATCTTTCTCATCTTGAAAAAGTCTTCTTTGGTCACCTCTCCCAGCTACTGCCCCATCATCTGTCCCTCCATATTTTCAGTCCTGGCTGTCTTCACATCCTCTCTTGACTCATGCCACTCTGATGAAAGTGCTCCTGTGGTAACTCCCATGATCCTGACTCTAGTGGTCACTTCATCTTCCTCACAGGAGTTCTTCAGCAGTTTGGCACCTTTGGTCATACCCTTTTCCTTGACGCTGTTTCTTCACTTGGCTTCCAGGGTGTGTATTTCTGGCTTTCCATCTGCCTAATTGGCCGTTCCTTCTCGGCTGCTCATCTCCCTGACCTCTAAACATTAAAGGCCCTGGGCACCTCCTCTCTATCTTCTCTCATTCTGTCTGTGATCCTCTCCTGTTGCATGGCTTTTAATACCATCTATATGAGTGATCTCCAGAGTTTGCTTCAGTGTAATCCTGGGAGATCAATAAGATTGACCATGAGCTGATCATTGTTGAAGCTGGTTGATGGGTACCTGGGGTTTTTTATACTGTTCTCTCTCGTTTTACTTATGTTAGAAATTGTCTTTTTTTTTTTTTTTTTTTTTGAGAAGAAGTCTCACTCTGTCGCCCAGGCTGGAGTGCAGTGGCGTGATCTCGGCTCACTGCAAGCTTCGCCTCCTGGGTTCATGCCATTCTCCTACCTCAGCCTCCCGAGTAGCTGGGACTACAGGCACCTGCCACCACGCCCGGCAAATGTTTTTGTATTTTTAGTAGAAATGGAGTTTCACTATGTTAGCCAGGGTGGTCTCAATCTCCTGACCTCATGATCCACCTGCCTCAGCCTCCCAAAGTGCTGGGATTACAGGCATGAGCCGCTGCGCCCGGCCCAGAAATTTTCTATAATGGAAAGTTAAAAAATCGATATGCTGACAACCCTTAATCATTTGTCTGCAGCCCAAACTCTCTTCTGAACTGTAGACCTGTGTATCCATCTGTCTGTTTAATATTTCAGCTTCGATGTTAATAGATATTTCAGTAAACATGTCCAAAATGGAACTCCTGGTTTCCCTCCCCAATATGTTCTTCCTGCAGTCTCCCCAATGCTGTCCTTCCAGTTGCTTTTTGAAAACACCTCTGGTCATCTTGATTTCCCTCTTTCTCATCTGTCCTTCATCCAGTTCATCAGTAAGTCTTGTTGACTCTACCTGTAAAACATATCCAAAATCTCATCTATCAGAACTACTTCCACTGCCATCACCTTGGTCCAAGCCACCATCCTCTCTCACCTGCTTCTTTATTGCCCCTTAGAGGCTGTTAGTCTTCCCCACAGCCGAAACAGTCCTGTGAAACGTTAAGTCACATCATGCTCTGCTGTGCCCAAACCCTGCAGTGGCTTCTCTTCTCTCTCAGTAAAAGCCATCACCCTTACTGTGATCCATAAGACCTCATAGCTTATCTCAGCACTGCCCAGTAGAAATATAATGTGAGCTACACGTGAGGGTCATGTATATAATTTAAAATTTTTTGATAAAAGGAAAAATGAATGGAAAATGAACCAGTTGAAGTTAATTTTGTAATGTATTTTATTTAGCCCCGTATGTTAACAGTATTTTCACCTCTGAGGTATATTACGTTGTTTTTGTTTTGTTTGTTTGTTGTAGTAAGTAATAGTCAAAGCACATCTCCATGTGAACTAGCTGCCTTTCATGTGCTCCATAGCCTCACATGGCTAGTGGCTGCCATCTTGCACAATACAGGTCCATATGACCTTACCCGGCTTTATCACGTTGCTTCTGTATCTATCTCCTGTTACTCTTTTCAACTTCCACTTTGCTCCAGCATCACTGGCCTCCTGCTGTTGTTTAGGTATACTAGGCATTTCCTGTTTTAGGGCCTTTGTACCTCCAGTTCCCTCTGTTTGGAATGCTTTTCCCCGATAGCCCTATGGTTAAATCTCTTACTTCTTTTGGGTCTGTGCTCAGATGTTACCTTCTCAGTGGGTCTACCAAGCCCCCAGCATTCTCTAGCCTTCCTTGCATCCTGTTCATGTAGTGTTTTTTCACCAGCTGGCGTACTATTTATTTCTATTAGTGTATTTTCTGTCTCTCTCCACTGGAATATGTGCTCCATGAGAGAAGGGATTTTTGTGAGTTTTGTCCCCTGCTATATTTCGGAGCATGGAACAGTGCCTGACATATGTATATAAGAGATGGTCATTTGTTGAAGAATTAAGTGAAATTAGCTATTAAGAATGATTATTTTTCAGTAAGAACATTGCAATTGAGCATAATTTATTATTTCAGGATAGCTCGGTGTCATTTGCAACTAGAAGTTCTGTTTGGAATCAGGATATTTTAAAAGAGACCTCACAATGCTATGCAGATGCCCATGGCAGAAATGCATCCTGGATTATACTTACGAAATCTTGATACTTGTTTTTTAGTCACATCCACCATGTTCTGCAAAGGTTTTTGTTGAAATCCAGCTAATATATTTCAGTCAGTCTTGATATCAATCAGTTGTTCTTAAAAACTCATTGCAAAATTTAATAATTTTATATGTTGAATTTAATAAATGGGTTCACAACCCCGGAAATACTTCATTTTGGGTGATTTTAAAACAAGTTTTGATGTTCTATTTTGAGTGTGTGTAGATAATGAGATTTTAAAGATGACATCCTTACATTGATATTGGCAACACTATCATATAATGGTACAAATGATTTCCAATTGCCCGTTTTAAAAGAACAATGGCTTTCTTACCCATTAAAAAAATTCAACCTTCACCATAAAGATACAGGGTAAGTATTTATTTGTTTGCTTAAAAATATCCATTAAGTAGCATTCTACTTACTGGCACTCATTGCAGAAGAGGTCAGCACATTTTAGTACTCTTGTTTTCTGGTTTAAAAAAGTATAATTCCTCTTTTTTTTTTTTTTTTTTTTTGAGACAGAGTTTCACTCTGTTGCACGGGCTAGAGTGCAGTGGCACAATGATAGCTCACTGCAGCCTCAAACTCCTATGCTCAAGCAATCCTCAGCCCCGCTAGTAGTGAGAACTACGAATGTGCTCCGTGATGCCCAGCTGATTTTTAAATTTTTGTAGAGACGGGGTTCTTGCTGTGTTTCTCAGGCTGGTCTTGAACTCCTGGTGTCAAGAGATCCTTCTGTTTTTGGCCTCCCAAAGCACTGGGACTATAGGTGTGAGTCACCATACCTGGCCTGATTCTTCTCTAAGTTGAGCAACTCTTTTAGATATTTTTACCACAAGATAATTAGTGACACTGTGGTCAGATGACGTTCAGGTCTCACCGTCTTATTACAAAGGACTGTTGTTTATTGTATTGAAGATGGTATCTTTAATTTTGCTTCACTGGGCAGATGTAAACTGTACTAAATCAACAGGCAACTGGGGGTGTCACTGTCTACCCTTCTGCATTTGGATCTCCTACTCAGACACAAGGATGCCTCTGGTACCTTAAATGACAGCAACCACCCAACACACAAATTGAAGGAGTGTGTCAGTGTCAATTCCTATATTAAATAATACTAAAATTTAATTTTTTGTGTTTCAGTAAAGTATAAATATTCTAATATTTTCTTCTTCATCCTAGTGGATCTTCTTATACATGCCACATTAGAGGTGATTGCTCTGATTGTTTCTTCTATAGTAACCTTGCCTCCCTAACAACCTTTAATTGACATAAAGGTTGAGTCTTGTCTTTTCTGTTGTTTATAGTACCTGACAGTGCTGGGTTTCACTGATATTCGTTGACTGAATAGTGCTGAGGAGTATCCCATTCTCTGACCTCAGCACCATAAGGTCGTATTTCTTGGACAACAAAGTGCAGTAGCAGATTTCTTTGGTGGCTGCTAGAGCCATTTCGTTAACAGTATTGAAAGCTTTTGTGATATTAGAGAAACAGCTCTGTGGTCCTGTTGCCGTTAGCTGTGCATCCTTCTGCATCTGACAGGTTGAAAGGATGGTGGCAGCTCTAGTCACTGCCATGTTGTCATTTAGGAAGTAGATGGTCGTGTTTAGATGCTCCAGAAATGAGCTGGCAGAGATTGCTAGAAGAGATGGCCATGGTATCTAGAGCAGCCAGCTCTCCTCTTCATGAGAGAGTATGTCTTTGATGCATTGTTTCATGTCTTCCATCAGTTTACATGCTGAAAATATTGGTGCAGATGTCTGAGATGTAAGCTTCTCCTCCACCTGGATAGTCCAGGAGATATGTCAGCTGGACACATCTACTTGGTGTTGTTTTTCTAACTGCCCTGACTGGATGCACAATTTGAGAGATCAGCAGCTGGGATGAGAACTGCAGGCTGTGGCTGAGGAACAGAGGCCCCGTGCTGTCTTTACTGCAACAGAGATGTCTCCCAAGGTCCCCTGGACCCTGCATTGCTGAGTCAGGCTTGCCCTGGTGTGCTAGTCTTGCTGCTTGGACCACTGGTGAGCCCATCAGCATTCATGGATTGATGTGCATTTGCTTAGGCTGGCCTCTGCGAAAGATTCTGTGTCTTTTTCTCTTTTTGGATGTAGTGGGGTGGGGACGGAGAAGGAATGAGTGAGGTAGACAGATACCTTCACCTAAAATAGAGTATAAATGTGACACAAATGAAGTGTAAGATAGTGTTGTATTAGCCATAAATGGGGTTGGGAGCTGGAGGATGTCTTTGGGAACACAAGGAAGATCTCATTCCGCTTGTTTATGGCTGTATCCTCAGAGCCTAGCATGATGCTTGGACCCATCAAGTGCTTGTTAAATAAATAGGTGTTTGTTAATAAGTAAGGGTTCAAGGATGAGAGGACTTCACCTGAAAGTTCATGCCAGACCACAAAACTGAAGAAGGAAATAATGGCTTGTTGGCAGAAGGAGGTTGGGATGCTCAGAGAGTGTAAGTGGCAGAGGAGGGGCTGTGTGTTGGAGAGGTAGAGGTGATCTTGGGAGGCCCTTGATCAACTTTCTAAGAATTTGGTTTTGGTGGCTCTTAACTTATTTTCCTGCCAGTTCATATTAGAAATTGCATGGATGCTATAATCTCTCCAGGAGAAAAAAATAGTAAGAGCCCACAATCTGGCATACACCATCAGAGGATTCACAGATCCCAAGTTACAAAAACCTGCTGTAGGGGATGGGTGCGGCGGCTCACGCCTGTAATCCCAGCACTTTGGGAGGCCGAAGTGGGTTGATCACCTGAGGTCAGGAGTTCGAGACCAGCCTGGCCAACATGGTGAAACTCTATCTCTACTAAAAATACGAAATTAGCTGGACATGGTGGCGTGTGCCTGTAATCCCAGCTACTCGGGAGGCTGAGGCAGGAGAATTGCTTGAACCCAGGAAGCGGAGGTTGCAGTGAGCCGAGATTGCACCATTGCACTCCAGCCTGGGCAAAAAAGAGCAAAAGTGCATCTCAAAAACAAAAGAACAACAACAACAACAAACAAACAAAAAACCTGCTATAGGCTGGTGAGCCGTCAAATGCTCACTGAGCTCTTATGATGGTGATAAGATGCTTTTTCTCCTGGAGTCTTTGGTACTTGCCCAAGTGCACTGAGTGGGCATTCTGGGTTTAGAGGGTGCTGATAAGCAGCAAGCACGACAGTGGTCCCGAGGAGCTTGGGAAAGCAGTGGGGAATGGGAGTGTGCACACTGACACAAATGGAGAGGTCCAGTGTTTGCTCCACTTAACAGGGGACAAAATACCTGTTCTATTACTTGGAAAAAAATAGAAAAAAAATTAACCTTTACAACTTACTGATTCAAACTATTGAATGTTTATGCTAAGTTTTTTTTCTGTGACATGTTTTCCAACTTAGATACCCACCCAAGCCGTAATGATGGATTCAGAGAGGCAGCATGTTACATTTGTGGGAATGGTGAGTGTGGAAAGGAGTCATTAGAGTTTTATATTACCATGGCATAGGGTTTGGAGAATTCCTTAGCTGTCCTGACCCTTCAGGGAGGGCTGTCTGGAGGAGGAGGCATTTCACAGGCCTCTTGGAAAAGCAGGAAGACTGGACTGAGGAAGGTTTAACATTGGATTTCTTTTTCCTGACATTAAATAGATTCCCATAAAATGTGTCTCTGTACCATCAGTTTCAAAAAACAAAAAAAGGCCGGGCACGGTGGCTCACGCCTGTAATCCCAGCACTTTGGGAGGCTGAGGTGGGCGGATCATGAAGTCAAGACCATCCTGGCCAACGTGGTGAAACCCCGTCTCTACTAAAAAAATAAAAAAATTAGCAGGGCGTGGTGGCACGTGCCTGTAGTCCCAGCTACTCGGGAGACTGAGGCAGGAGAGTCACATGAACCTGGGAGGCAGAGGTGGCAGTGAGCCGAGATGGCGCCACTGCACTCCAGGCTGGCAACAGAGCAAGACTCCGTCTCAAAAAAAAAAAAAGATAAAAAACTTCCCATCCTCCAGGCTTTTGTAGTGCATCTGATATATAGCTAGGCTGGAGGGGAAAAAAAACCAATGTGGGCAGCACAGTGTTGGCATTTCTGCCTTTGTGTGTTATAGGTAAGTTCCTTCAGTGGAAGGTGAGGTTGAGGAGTGGTAAGGCAATGCTTGATCCCAGTGAATGATGGTGACAATCAGCCCTGCACTGGCTTATGCTTAGGTGCTTGGCCAGCACCAGGAGGCATCACTGCGGGTGTTGGGGGAGCTCCTGCGCCTTGAGAGAGGTGGGGCCGACCGGGCTCTCTGAGGCAGCCACAGCTTGTGCATATTGCAGAGAAAGGACTGGGCAACTGAGGTTCCACTTTCCTCACCTCACTCATGGGCTTAGCAGGAATTTGTTTTGTAGGGAGGTTAGTCTGTAAGGGAATTTTAAAAGTTCTTTCAAGAAGAGCCTCTTCCATTTCCTGCAGAGTAATGTTCAAACTGCAGGTCCAGAGGCCATAATGGGTGAGATCAATTTAGCGGGTTGAGACCAGCCTTTAAAATATATATATAATGGAAAATATTAGATTGCATAGTACGTAGTAAAGATGAGTATTATTTCATGAAACTTTGTTTCAGTTATATATATAGAGAGAGAGACATATAGTTAAGTGCACATATATGCCTGTGCTGGGCTGCTGTGTAGCATTGATTTCCCACTATGAATCAGGGTCCAGAAAGTTTGAGAAACATTGTCCTGGAAGGATTTCTCTGCTCTTAGTGTAAACAGTGGGTTCCAGCCACTTCCCCAGAGGCCATCTCTATGGAGACAGATGTGGTGAGAGGGCTCTTTTTAAAGAGCAGCCAGAGTCAGCTTCTGACAGTGTGATCCTAGGCTTGTCTGCAGCTGCTCACCCATGCCTGGTGCTTCCTGCTGCAGAGGAGCTAGGGAGAAAGACCGGGAAAACCTCAGCCAGGTTTAGGAGCAAAGGTCGCCTTCCCTGTCTTGTCACCAGGGTATGATTCCCTAGAATGCAGCAGCATATCCAGCCCCTTCGGTCTTCTCTTGGTTCCTGGCTTTATTAACTGTTTCTTTACCTTAGAAAGATTTTATCTTTTAGCAGCAAATTTCCTTCTTCCGCACATACCAAAGCCATGGCAGGAAGAGGAAGGCCATCCCGACTGTGGTTTTGTCCTTACATTCTCTGTTTCTCAGGTTCGTTGCCTAGGGAGGCTGGAGTCCTGGCGATCTGGGGGCGGGGAGTAGGATTCGTGGTGGATCAGAATGAACTTGCTGTCACCTCAGTGATTCTACTTACATCTGTGATTCTCTGGCTCCATCTTTCCCCCCGGAGGAGAAGAGCCTTTCTTGGGTCATAGTTGCCTCTCCTTCCACCAGCTGCACTGACCGACCTGCAGAGTGTTGACCCACTTGTCGTACCTCAAATAGAGGTTTAAATTAGGGCCTTTAATCTGTAAGAGGCTTACAGCTTGTTGGGTGGCCAGCTGCTCTGGACTCCCATGTGGGCAGAGCTGGGTTTTTCCTGACTCTTTTGGGGTTTAGGGAATCATGGGGGTCAGTGACTTTCTCGCAGGTTCTGGGACTAGGTGGGCGGGATCTCTTGTGATGGAGTTGGGTGGTGGTGTGTCCTTGTAATGATAGAATGGGGAGCTGGGCCAGCAACTTGGGTGCTGGGCCTGCTTCTCTTGGACACTGAGCCTGGATTCTTGCTGATGTGCAGTTAGCTTTGCTGGCTCTACATGTGTTTTCATTTCACAGATATTCATTAATCCAGAGTTGTGTGCCCAGCATGGTGCTAGGTGTCACAGGGAGCACACAGAAGCATGAGAATCAGGCCCTCCTCCCAAGTTGCTTATTGTCCGTTTGAGGCTACGAGGCTAGTCCATATCAAAGCATTCATTCATACTATAGACAGATAGGCAGGAGGGGAAGTATTATTGGAGAGACCTCAGGGCTTTCTCACCTGAGAAGGGAGAGAGCCCTGGGGTGGTCAGAGCTGGGCCCTGAGTGGTGGGATTTAGGATGATGGGAAGAGGGGAGGGCTTGGAAGACAGAAGAAACAGCAAACAGCAGGAGGGGGAATGGATGAGTGTCCTCCTGAGAGGACTGTGGAGATGGCCATGGAGCCTCTTCTTGCCCACTTCCTGAGATAGTCGTGGTTTAGTGCTAGAGACCCTTATTCCTTGGGCAATGTAGACCCAGCTCTATGGGTTCCCTGTTTTTTTCTTCTCTTCCTCCTCATTATTATAACAACAGACAATAATAATGATTCCTAGCTTTCAGGGAGCACATTTTGTATACCACGTTCTGTGTGCTTTACATGGATTGTCTCATTACAGGTACAGGAACATTAGAGGTAGATGTTCTGTATCATTATGTGCACCTTACGGTTGGTGCAGCTGAGGTGTAGAGAGGTTAAATAACTTGCCCTTCGTGGGTGACATAGCAAGGCAGTGGTTGGGTGAGGAGTCTACCAGAGTATCCTGAAAGGCGGAACTCAGTGACAGCAGAAGGGCATGCTTTTAACCCACTGCTTCCCACTCTTGTCTGAATATTAGAATCACCTGGGAATCTTTCAGAATTTCCAAAGCCCAGGCTGATTACATCAGAGTCTCTTGGGGTGCTGGGACACAGGCATCAGTTTTTGAAGCTTCCCAGGTGATTCTAATGTGCATCCAAATTTAAGGACCACTACTTTAACCTTCTGTGTTTTAGAGCCTTTGAATATTTGACTGAATACATTTTTTACCTCCAAGATTCTCCAAAGCACTGCAGAGGGGCCTTCCTCCAGTCCTACCCTGAGGATGTCTGTCTGTCCACTCACCATGCCATATAGTATCTGAGGGAGTAGGACCCCTGCCACCCCACAGCTTCTGTGACTCCCAAAGAGTGAAACCTAGGTGGTGTGGAGTGGTCTTCCTGGGATCAGTGGCCCTTCTCACTCTGCATGCCACCTTGAGGGCAGAGCCTCCATCAGAGCCCTGGAGACCTCCGACTGGTTTCTCACATCTTCTGCTCCCTGGGGCCCCTGACTTCGGCGGGGAAGGGAGAGGGTCACATGAGGGCAGATCTCTTCTGGACAAGTCCCATTCCTCTGTGTCTGTCCCTGACTGAACCTGAAATGGACACGAAGAGCAGAGTCGTTTGGGTGGCTGGGAACAGCACTAAATTTAGCAAAACTGTAGCTGGTGGGGGGCCGGCCCAGAGTGAGCCAAACCCAGCCCTGAGTGGACTAGATTTATAGTCAGTAACACAGTCAGCATCATCTCTGCTTGGGAAAGTGTGTGGTTACACAGGATCTTCCGATTTCCAAACCCCGGAAGCTTGTCAGCCTGTCCCGCAGGCCTCCCTGACTCTGCCCCTTGAAGACTTGGCTCCACCCCCACCACTGATGCTGCCCTTGGACTTAGTCTTCCATCCATCTGTCTGTCTGTCTCTCCCTTGTGTGTCTGGAATTTCCACTTCAGTACCTTGACCTTCTTTTATGCCTCTTGGCCAATGCTGCCAGCCTTGACTCCCAAGGCCCTGGAAGGCAAGACCCTAGCATTGGTAGATTTTCTTTAGAGTATCTGGCACCAAGGACACCTTTCAGTCAAGGTGGACAAGTGGAGGAAAGCGGGGAGCTGGGATGGTTAGTCAAACAAGTGTTGAGGGACTGAGATGTACTTTCCCTCCTCCCAGAAACTTAGCCAGGTAGATGGTATTTGTATACCCAACAACTGAAGTGAATTGTCATGGGAACAGAGTGGCTGTGAGACTCTTGGACAGCTGGGAGTTTCTCTTTGGTTGGCTGAGTCTCTGTCCTGGTGTCGATGTATCTTGGAAGAGGTGGGTTTTGTGGGATTAAAGAGTGGACGTCGGTGGGTGACGGGACATCTTTCCCTGCTGGCTCCCTCTCCCACTCCTCAGATCTGATGGTGGTGACTTATCTGGAGGAGCTTCTGTTTCCTTAATGCCCTGGGAGATAATGACCAGGCTAACTTTACTCAACTCTTTCCAGAGTGGGTGATTACACTATGAGGCCAGGACTGGGATCATGCCTATGAGTGTGAAGTCTTCAGGGCTCTAGCAGCCACTGGAAATTTAGCCTTGGATTTTGCTGATTGGGAACTGTGTCATCTCCTTGGTCTTCTTGGTTTTCACTTCCTTCACCCAGGACTGGGATCAAACATGATTTGTTAGTATAGGGCAGTGGGTCTCAACTAGGGGCAATTCTGTACTCCCTAGCCCTGGCTCCCAGGGGACATTTGGCAATGTCCAGAGACATTTTTTGGTTGTCATAACTGGGGATCAGGAAGGCTGTTACTGGCATCTGGTGTGTAGAAAACAGGTATCCTACTAAATATTATACAATGCACAGAACAACTGTCCCTACAACAGAGTTGTTGGTCCAAAATATCAATTGTGCTGAGGTTGAGAAACCTTGGTACAGGGGGACAGTTTTGTAGAAATGGCCATGAGAGGTCGTTTCATCCAGCTCTTTGCTTCTATTGGAAATAACTTGAAACCAGGAACTATTGAGTCATTGCCTTCTCCCTTCATCGCTTGCTCCCCTCTCTTCTCAGTGTTCATGGGGAACCTTGGTAGTGAAATACTTTAGCATCTAACAATATTGTCTTCAGGAAGTTGTTTCCAAGCCATCGCTAAAGCTGCTGTGGTACAGTTTCCCGTAGAATCCCCCTGTAAGCACACATGTATCCCAAGTCATCTGGGTGGCTTTGTGCAGCTGTGTCTCTGGTGTACCTAAGTAAACCTATGATTTAGGTGTTGGTACCTTTAAGATGAACTGTAAGGGCAACCAGGAAGCCATTCCAAGCAGGCATCATGTGGGAATGATCAGAGTCTAGCCTGGAGCTGTTTTCCTTCTCTTTCTCTCTGTAGCTAAATGTTTGTTCTGCCTTGCAGAACTGAGTTCTGCTTGCTCAAGTTCTCTTAAATTCAGGAAACACATACTCATTGCCCTGGAGAACATGATGTTATTTCCCAGGTAAAAGACCCAACCTGTGGCCAGATGCCTGAACAGCCTGGTGCATCTCTCATCTGCCAACACCATTTTTCTGCAGTTGACAGGGCTGCTTGAAGGCCAGAATGGGGAAATGAGAAGTCTCCCAAAGTGAGGACCTTTGCTTGCTCTAGATACTGAAGGGAGGGTCACTGTGTGTGGATTCCAGAATGTGCTGACTTTTAAAAATTCACGACAAGTTTCAAGGTTCTCTCCATGTGACCCCACCACCTGGACTCTCTCATCATCATGTCAGAGGGTGAAGGTGTGACTGACACTTTATGATTCAGGGAAAGAAGAGGGTAATGGGAGCGGTGGGAGAGAAGATTAGCAGGGAGAGGGCCAGATACTCTCATTGGGTGCATTTGACATCCTTGCCTCCAGTTTGCTTCTCAGCGTTGTTCCCCTGGCCACAAAACTCTCACTCAAACCAAACAGTTTAGGAAGATCATTCTGCTTAGGAAGAGAGTAAATAACATTTTACAAATGACTTTGGGGTTGTCTGGGTTTTTTTCTTTTTAAAAATGTCTCCCTTTGCTAGTGGAAGTCACTGGGGAATGGATGATATGGCAAGTGCTTGCTGTTCTTGGAGTTCAGGTTCACTGCTCCCGTTCTCATGCAAGGGACTGAGATGGTACTTGTGGGCTCAGGAGCCAGGTTCTAGATTACTGCTGTCTTAGCTGGCAACTAGGGCAGTTGAAACCAAAAGCCTCAGAAGTCCTGTTCAGTGAGGTAAATATTTGAATGGATTGAACAGATGAGTGTGTATATATTTAGAAACTCACACCCAGTAGAGAAAGAACCTCTGGGTAAGCCCAGCTTGCTCATCCCTGCTGCAGGTCAGAGCACACCCAAGGTTACATCCTCTTATTCCATGATCGGCTGAAGTCACTTCCTTATGTACCCAAGGCTGCCCACGCCCAGCTACTGTTTCCTGAGCCCGGTCAGGAAGTGCAGATCACTCCTCTCATAACCTCTTGGTAGCTTATAGTCATCAGCAGCATTCTGGATTCTTTTGCCTGTGTCTGAGTCTCCACAGTTCAGCTGCCATGTTGCTCCCAGATCCTGAGCTGGTCTTTGAGTCCGCGGCTTCTGCTTGGACTTCCTGGCTTCCAGGCCCAGAGTTACTTCAGGGCTCTGGCAGCCACTGGAAATTTAAGCCTTGGATTTTGCTGGTTGGGAACTGTCTCGTCTTCTCCGTCTTCTTGGTTTTCACTCCCTTCACCCCTGGCCCAACCACTTCTGTCTCATTAAAAATCTTGTTTCTTATAAAAGTTACTTTATATTTCAGCATGGGTTTATAAAACCTGAAGACATTTTCAGACACAGTCTCACAGAACATAAAGCTTGACAAATTAATTTGGAGTTTTGAAAACATGCTTATTTTTTATGGTATTGAAGCTTTGTAGAGTAACATTTTTGCCATTTATTAAAATGCAATAGGAAAATGCTCAGAAATGTGTGTGTCCTTCAGATTTTGTGAGCAGAGAGTGTAGGCACTAAAATTCATTGGTGTTGAGGCAACAACCCGTTTGGATAAAAGTCCATTTCCTCCTAGCTTTTTTCTCATTAGCTTTTTTTTTTTTGGTAGTAGTAGTATTATTTTTTAAGAGATAGGGTCTTGCCCTTCTGCCCAGGCTGGAGTGCCATGATGCCATTATAGCTCACTGCAGCCTCCGACTCCATAGATATGGGATCTCTCTATGTTGCCCAGGCTGGTCTTGGACTCCTGGCCTCAAGCAGTCCTCCCACCCCGACCTCCCAGAGCACTGGGATTACAGGTGAGAGCCACTGCACCTGGCCCTTTTTCAAAAAATTAATATTGTTATTGACGTATAACTGCATGCACAAAAGTGAGTGAATCATAAGTGTTCAGCACAAAGTGTACATATCCTGTCACCAGTGCCCAGATCAGGAAAAGAAACAGAACATTACCAAACCAAACCCCACAGAAAATACTTTGCATTTTTTTCTAGTTACAAACCACCCCTTCCAAGGGTAACCACTATTTTGAATGCTACAATCACAGATTAGTTTTGCCTGCTCTTCAACTTCATATAAATGAAATCACACAGTATGTTCTTTTTTGGAGTCTGGTTTCTTTCACTCATCATTTTCCTTGTGGCATTCATCCATGTTCTGTGCTATTGTAGTTTTCCATTCTCATGACTGTGTAGTATTCCATATTAATAGACGACAGTTTATTATTTGTATACCATTGATGGATATTTGGGCTGTGTGCAGATTTTGACTATTACAAACAGTGCCAGTGTAAATATGAATGTCTTGGTGAATGGATATGTACACACATACCTGAATGTATGTATACATACATATACATACTTGTGTATATACATATATATTTCTGTTGGATGTAAACTTAGAAGTAGAGTTGCTGGATCATAGTTTTAATAGTAGTGCCAAAGCAGTTGTAACAGTTATACTCACACTAGCAAAGTAGGCAAGTTCTGGTTGCTCCAAATTTTTGCCAATATTTGATATTATCTTCCTTTTTCATTGTACTTATTCTGGTGGGTATGTAGTAATACTTACTGTAGTCTGAATGTGCATTTTGATGATAGTGGCCATTTGTGTGTCCTCTTTGCAAAATGCCTTTTCAGATCATTTGCTCATTTTTCTGTTGGGTCGCCTGTCTTAATGGTTTGTAGGAAGTACTTTATATATTGTTGGATATATGTATTATGAAGATTTTCACTCCTCAGTAGCTTTGGGTATCCATTTCTTTAGTGATATTCCTGTTTAACTCATGTGAACATATTAGAATTGTATATAGTGCTTTGCACAGGAATTTTGTATTCTTTGTTAGCTATGTTGAAGTTGGGGCTACATGCTATCACTACTCATCTACAAAGGTACTCGGGATACTGGTTATATAGGCTGGAGCAGGGACCCTTGAAGTTCCTGACATATTAAGTGCTGGCATCTTTGGGGTTACATCAAAATAAAAACTGCTAATATCCAAGTGTTTACTGTGTGCCATAGAGTGTTCCAAGCATTTTACATGGGCTAGCTCATTTATTCCTCATATAAGCTTATCAGTTAAGTGCTATTATTATTCCCATTTTCGAGTGAGGAAACTGAAACTCAGAGAAATCTTGTAATTGCCCAGGGTCACACAACTGAGATTCCAGTTGCAGAGGCCATACTCTTAACCATTGTACCACATAGAAAGTTGCATTTCCCTACACTACTGTTTTATTATAGTGCTGGATTAGTGGCTGGCACATAGTAATTGCACATGGTAAATACATGTTACATGAAATAATTTGACAGTGGTGAGTTACATAGGTCTTCGTTAAATGGGGAAATTTGCCCTGGCAATGGCATATGTTGATATTGGAAGCAGCTGTGTTTCATCCTTATGTATCTCTTACCTGGAGCAGTGCCTGTCTTGGAGTAAGTATCATAGTGAACATTTTGGAGTGAATGAATCAATCACAGGCAGATTGTGGACCCTGTCTAGCAGATGGAGTGAGCTCAGAGGACACTACAGGAACCAGGGCCAAGGCAAAGCCATGGTCGGGGCCATGGTCATGGCCCAGGGAGAATTCACAGTTTGGCTAGCAGCATCCCAGTTGTACAGCCACAAGGCAGCCCAGTTTGTAGTAGCAGAATAGGGTCCAATGTCAGCAGGCGAGGCTGTCCCAGTTACAGGCAGTCAGGTCAGAAGAGGTCCCAGCAGGAGTGCAGGGCTGGCAGGATTCAAGGTCAGGTAATCCAAAGTCACAAGGTTGCAAGCAGTAAAAGTTCAGGCTGGCTGGCAAGAGAGCCAAGGAGCTCCTGGAGGGAGCTGTCGCCCGGGCTGGGCTCCCCTCCTGAATGAGGCCTTTCTTCTCAGGCTGCTCAAAGTGCCTGAGAGGAATACACCAGACCTCAGGCCGGGCTGGGGAGGGTGAACCGGAGACTTATCCTGGGCCGGAGCCGGAAGGAGCCTTCATGAATGTCTTGTCAAACTCTTCATTTGGTGGGTGAGGAAATCAAAGTTTAAATGAGAGGTTATTCAGCAAGTGGTAGAGCCAACGCTGAAATCAGGCACTGTAGAGTTTTTCCCACTTCCTCGTATTTTCTATCAAAAATGAAGAGGTAATGGGAATTGGGAGAATTATTGAATATGGGGGAAAAGGAGGAATTGAATATGGGGGAAAAGGAGGAATTCCAGGAGGACTGCACAGGCCTGGAAACTGGTAATATGGGTGATGGGAATTGGAAGGAAACTGCTTAGATGATAACTGAGATACTGACTCTAGAATGTAAATTCCATGATGACAAAATCTTTTTCATTTTAATTGAAGCATAACATACAGAAAAGTGCACAGAAGGCAAGGACTTAACGTTTTTTTACTGTGCTAAAAAACACGTAGCATAAAATTCATCATCTTACCCATTTGTAATTGTACAATTCAGTTGTATTAAGTTCCTTCATAGTGTTGTGCAACCATCACCACCATCTGTCTCCAGGACTCTCTTCATCTTACATAACTGAACTCTGTACCCATTCAACTGCCTTTTCTTCTCCCCACAGCCCCTGGCAACCACCATTCTATTTTCTGTCTTTATGAATTTGGCTACTTTTAAAACTGCATGTAAGTGGAATTATATAGTATTTGTCTTTTGGGGACCGGTTTATTCCACTCAGCATAATGTCCTCAAGGTTCATCTGTGTTGTAGTATGTGTCAGAATTTCCTCCCTCTCAAGGATGAATAATATTCCACTGTATTTTGTTCATCGCTTCATCCATTGATGAACCCTTGGGATGAGGACTTTTACATGGCTTGCTCACCAGTGACTAGAACAGATCCTGGCTTTAAAAGTAACTCAACAGGTAATAGTTGAATGAATTTTAGTTATGTTGAATGCAAGGTGATAGTGGAATACCCAAGTGGGCTGTCTAACAGGCATTCCTGGATGTCTCAGGACTAAAGGTTGGAATCGCCTTCATGGGCAAGGGGTAAAGACAGTGGTGTGAAGGTGCTCCCAGGGACAGGGGTTGAACAGTAGGAGCAGGGGCCTGGGGCTAGCACAGGTGGGACCAGAGTCATGACAGATGCAGGAAAGGTGGTCTCAGGACAGTGGTACAGGCCAGAACATGAGATCAGGGGAAATGTATCCAGTACAGCCAGAGCTATTAAGTGCAAGGCAGTAATCAAGGCACTAGGACTAGCACCATGCATGAGGCAGAAGTAAAGATTCACCAGCACAAATCGTTCTAAGGCCTCGTGGAAGTGGAAGTCTTGAACTTGAGTGTGGACTTGAAATACAATTGGACTCTGCACTATGAAGAGGAGAGAGAAGGATACCACAAGTGAGAAAGCATTGAGAAAAGGAGCTTGGTGGAAAGAATGGGAAGGTACAGGGCACGAAAGGAGACCAGAAAGATGAGGCAGTGGACTTGCAGGGGAAGTGGGAGACAGGGTCGGCACTTCTTTTATTTCCTTCCCTTTAAAGTTGATCAAGAGTTGACAGTTGGGAAGCTTGAGCAATCTACATCTAAACACTACATCTAATGTCACTCCTACTTAAAATTACTGGACACCAAAGAATCCCCAGGCGAGCTGATTACCCTGTATGTATGGTAGAATAGTCTAACATGGTTGCATGTGACAGATGCACTTGACTTAAATATGAGTGTGGTGATTTATCAGTCACATGCTGAAAAATCAAGAGCCTCTAAGTCAATTTAACCAGTATTCACTGGGCGGCAGCTGAGAGCCCTGCTTAACAGTAGATGCTGGGATAGGGAGACAAAAAGGTGAGATTAAGAAGTAAGAGTTGAGCCTGGGCTGTACCTAGACTTACCTGAGTTTTAGAGACCTTCCTTTCCACAGATATTGGACTGAAAACTGAGAAAGTGGATGCATTGTCTGCTCCCATCTTAGTCTCTGCAGCTTCCTACACAATTGCTGGGCTCCCAGTGCTCTGCTCTGGGGCCAGGCAAAAGTCTGTACTCTCATGCATACGCACTTCTGAAAAAGCGGCTTGGTAACTTCTTAGGTACACCCACGAGGTTGGCCCCAGATCTCAAGGAAATCCTCAGAAATGATTTTGAAAGATGATATCCAGCTAACTCCCCCAAATTCAGGATCCCTAGAAGCTATTTATCTCCAGGAGATTGCCTAGAGTATTCCTACAGGATGTAAATGAAGGATGCACGCACGTGGAGCATGAGTATTCTATACAGGGAACCAGTCAGATGCCACCCACCAGTGCCAGAACGAAGTCAGAGAGCATGGGGCCAGAGAGGCCAGAGACCCTACCTGCTTCTGAATAATGGGGTGTCCCTGCCAGAGCTAGGAAGTGTGAGGTGTCACCCTACCAGCCTCCAGCTCTGAGGTGCTAAACGGGAATTCAGGACCCTAAAGGAAGCTTTGAGTCTCTGGGCTTGTGCCTGTTGTATCTCTGGCACCACTATTTACCTCTGTCCCACAATAGGTTACCTTAGCATCCGGCTTAGCCTGATCTTAGCATCTAAGAGACCAGGTTTCAGCGAACCTTATGTATAAGCAATAATGTAGTGATGATGCTAACTTTATTAAGTGTTTAGTGTGTCCTAGGTGCTGCTCTGTTTTCTATGTATTCACTCATTTAAACCTCACAGTAACTCTGAGATAACTGTTGTATTTGACAAATGAGGAAACTGAGTCACAGAGAGCTATAATATCTTTCCTGAGATCACTCAGCTAGTAATAAGCAGAGACAGAAAGTGGACCGGTCCTGCTCCAGAGCCTGCATTCTTAGGGAAACAGCTCCAGTGGGATGTGTAGGAGCCACCAGAGGCCAGAGCAGAGAGGTCAGCTGCTGACCAATCACACCCCTAGATCCAGTTTCTCCCTGTCAGAGCCAGCTGCCCCCACTGCTTCAGGGAGGGGACTGTGGCTCTGTTGTTTTACCCAGGTTTGCCAGGAGGATTAGCCTCTTCCTTGTGTCAAAACAAGCCAAGCAGGAAAAAAAACCAACAAACAACTCATAACTTGCAGCAGAAAAATCCCTGCAGTCTCTCCAGCAGGAGGGGAGACCTCAGCTGGGGGGGCCTGAAGGTCCCAGCTTACGACCTGGTCTTACGCATATATTGCTGAGAAGGGCCTTGAGGTCCCCTCGTTTCACAGTCAGGATGCTGAGGCCTGGCTCACCATAATGCCCAGTCTCCACAGCAGCCTGCCTTCTCTGCTCTCTTGCTATGCCCTGTGAAATTTAATAGTGTCCCAGGCTGCTCATGGGAAGCCTGGAGGCCTACAGTCTTTCCCTCAGTTCTGCTATGAGCTAGGTCTGGGATCTTGGGCCACTCCAGTTTCCCATATGTAGGAGAACAAACTTGAATTTGAACAGAGTTTCCAAATAAATAAATAAATATGTGTGTGTGTGTGTGTGTGTGTGTGTGTGTGTGTGTGTGTGTATTTTACTGCAGTGGAACACTTTCTTCAAACAAGGTATTAAGGATAGGTACAGAATGTGGGACAGTTAAAAGCAGAAGTATACATTTTCCAAAAAATGGAAAAAGGGTAGTCAGACTTCTCTATGAATTCCTCCCAGAGCCTGCAGGGTTTTGCTGCATGCACTCCTGCCCCTGGGGTTGCCTTTGTGCCGTCATTCTTCAGAGCCCCCCTCAGCTTCCACCTCCTTCTTGGAGCATCTGCCTGCAGTGACTTCTGCCCCTTTCTGTTCCTGTTATATTTATTTATTAGCTTTTTCAATCACTGGCCTCCCCTATACTGCCTAGTGATGAGCTTAAAAAATTTATAACACAATATTTATATATATTGTGTATATAATTAGCATATACTTATATATTTACATATATGTGTATCTATATGTATGTATACGCCACACATGCATACACATACACCCTTTAAAGAGAGACCATGTCTGTATGTCCCCCAGTGCCTGGTACATAATAGATCCCCAATAAAGATTTTTTTAAATTTTTTATTTGCTCACATGCTCTTGCTCAGATAATAAAGGTTTTTGATCATGGGGATTATCTTCCATGTCCTCCCACATATTTTGCCAGGTCAGTGCTCAGTAAATAGTAGTGTTAGGTGATTGTACAATATGGTTTATTTTGTTCCCATGAAGTCCTGGATTTGAATTTTGGTTCTGCCATATACTAGCTTTATGTCTATAGGAAATATACTTAATTTTTCTTATTTATAAGGTAGAAATGATAATGCTTCTATTCCACAGGTATTTATTGGGTGCCTGCTATATTCCAGGCACCATTCTAGGCGCTGGGAATTCTGCAGTTTATAAAACAGGCAGAAGTTCCTGTCCTCATGGAGTTTATATCCAGCCAGTTTTCAGGAAGAGCAGCACAGTGTTGCTGGAACAAGAGGAGGAGGAATGAGTCCCTTCTGCCTGGTCAGTGGTAGAACTGCAGCTTGGCTGGAGGCTGCCTCTGGTGGCCTGTGTGGTGCCCAGGAACTCCCTGGGTAGTGTAGGATTTCTACTGTGAGATGAAGAGAAGAGGAGAAAAGACCCCTTGGGTTGGACTGAAGGGACAGTGAGCTCCTCTGAGCCATATTGCTGTGCCTGACCCTGAGGCTGTACGATAATCCAGCGCCTGCAGTGGGAAGGAGGAACAGCCCCAGGTGGAGATGCCCCTGTCTAGAGACTGGGTCACAATGCCCCGTGCCCTCCTGCGATGTGAATGTGCCAGCATCCTGCTCCTGTTCCCCTGTGGTATAGTGAAGACTTGCCTGGCATGGACATAGAGGCATCCTGGGCTGTCAGGGATGCATGGAATCTTCTAGCCATGCCAACACTTACAGCCATGCAGGGACAGAAAAAAGAAGCCATTCCAGACACCTCCGAGGTCCCTTCCTCAGCTTGTGCTAGAGGCAGGACGGTGGAGCTGCTGAGCCCTCAGTAGTATAGAGTTCAGTCCTCCGACTATGTGGCCTGGGGGAAACATAGATGTTGAGTGGATCTGCTGTGAATTTGAGTTTCCATCCCCTCACACTGTGACACTTGGCTGTTGCTCATGCACATCTCCCCTTCTGCTTGCCTCTTTCTTAGAAGGAAAGAGGGCAGCCTTGGGTGATTTTGTTGTTGTTGTTGTTGTTGTTGTTTGAGACAGAGTCTTGTTCTGTCACCCAGGCTGGAGTGCAGTGGTGCGATGTAGGCTCGCTGCAACTTCTGCCTCCCAGGTTCAAGCGATTCTCCTGCCTCAGCCTCCCAAGTAGCTGGGATTATAGGCACCCGCCATTGTGCCCAGCTAATTTTTGTATTTTTAGTAGAGACAGGGTTTCACCATGTTGGTCAGGCTGGTCTTGAACTCCTGACCTCAGGTCATCCACCCACCTTGGCCTCCCAGAGTGCTGGGATATACCTCCTGCTTTAAGTATATCTTCCATGTAGGAAGCATTCGCTTCCAGGATGGCCTCTTGGGGAAATAGAGAGAAGCTGCCTTGGCTATGGCCATCCTGGATTTGGCTTTATCTGTGGCTGTGGCCATCTCTGACTGCCCTACTGGACTGCAGCACCCACTCCCGGAGATGCTCAGTGTCCATAGAAGCCTGTCGCTTCCTTAGGGTGAGTCTGAGTAAGTTTTACTTGACCTTTGCTATGCTTCAGTTTCCTCATCTATAAAATGGGGCTGATAATAATTGTACTTGCCTGATAGGGTTATTGAAAGGATGAAAGCGAGCATGTAAAAGGCTGAAAAGAGTGTCTTGCTGATAGGAAGTGCTCTGTATCTGTTGTTCCTGTATTACTTTCACATTGGCGTGTTTGAGTTGCCCTATGACCACAAGCTCACTGTGGGCAGGATATATTTTAAGTATTTCTATAGTCTCAGTGCCCAACCCAGTGCCTGGCACATGGTAGGTATTTAGAAAATGTGTTGAAATAGCTGTGACCTCTGGATTTAGGCTGAGCTGAGAGGGAGGACTCACCATACGCAGAAGCCCATAGAAAGGAGGCATATAGAAGGGGCAGTGAGGCAGGATCAGAAGGTACAGGACATGGGAGGATAGCGAATCCTGAGGTTGAAGGGGCAGATTGGAACCAGATGCTACAGGATGCTGAGGCTATGTGCTGGGGAGCCATGGGCAGCTTTAGAGCAGGGGAGGCATATGATGGTTCAGAATTTCAGAGAAGATACTGATGGCAATATCTAGACAGGATTGGAGAAGAGGGCCTGAAGCTAGCAGAGTGGCCAGTTGGGAGTCTGTTGGGAACACACAGCTGGGAGTCACAAGCTGCGTGGGCAGCAGCGTCCTATCTGCTGTCCTCCCCCTCCCTCCTCAGCTCAGCGCCACAAGGATCCAGGCCAGCACGTTGTGACCTTCCCCCGTCCAGCCCTGACTGTTCCCAGCCCTGGTACTTGTCTATTTGCATCCTACTCATTCTGACACACCTTTCGTAGGTTGCCAGGTTACCGCAGCCCTGTGCTGTGTAAGTCCTTGTGCCTCAGCTTCTACGCCACTTAATTCCCCCCTCACTCTCCGCCCTCTGTGTGTGTGTGTGTTTATTATTTTTATCTCGAAGTGGGAAACAGGGAGGCTCCTGGAAGTAGGCCATGCCCTTTTATGTGGTCTTCTCATCAAGGACATGCATGTTCCCAAGCCCCAGGAGCAGAGACCCAGAGCCCTGGGAAGGAGTGGTGGTTGCTGCAGAATGCAGAGAAAACACAGACCCCTGCCCTTGGGAGCCACAGCTGTGCTCAGGCTGGCACAGGGCACAGGCTGGCGGCCATTTTATTTGTGTCTACAGACTGTAGCTCCGACCCTTCCTCTCTCTTCCTTTTGAGTCCTGGAATGTGTTTCTCAGGGTTGGACACTGCTTCCTTCTAGTTGCTGTGGTTGGGAGCTTGGCTTTGTCCTGTGATTCTTGTCTTTGTCCTGTGATTCTTGCCCGTAGCTGTTTGTGAGGTACAGTGGCTGGGATATCAGGAAGTTGCTCCTAGTCAACCTGTATTAAGTACTTACTACATACAGTTTTGTATCTCATGTCCACTATAATAGGCACACAGCGAGTTAAGGAGATGCTATAATCCCTGCCTGGACAGTGGAGAGTAATAAAAATCACAGCCATTTATTGAGTGTTTACTATGTGTTGGGCATCATGCTAAGTACTTTGCATACATTATCTTATTTAATCCCCACGGTAACCATGTGTCATGCTTGTTAGTAGCGCTACTTTAGTGATACAAGATGATGTTAATTAACTTGCCTCAGGTCACACAGCCAGTGTGAGTCTTTCTGACTCCCACATTCCCACTCTTCCACTCTCAATGCCAATGCTGTGTTTTCTCTCAACCGGTAGGTACCCAAAAGACAGGATTTAGCCTTTGGGAGTCCTGGGTTCAATTTGTTACTCTGCTGCTTACTGGCTAAGTGATCCTGGCTGAGTCTCCTAGCTTTCCTCATGTTCTCCTCCGTAAAATGGGAATAATTGCATATACTTCACTAGGCTTTGATGGGGAATGAAGTAAGTTAATTTATTACAAAAGCACTTTGTAAGCTAGAAGGGGTTAAAACTTACATTCCACCTCATTTAAATGAGTCAGTAGTAAAAACTTGTTTAAAAAATACTTATGTACAAAAAAGTCACATGTATTGGGCCTTTTTCTTTTCCTAAGGAAACCTGGTTAGCCCCGCCTTTTATGCCAGGGATGGTCAAGTGTGACAATGGAGAGTAGTTCATCTGCCAAGGACAGGCATTGGGAGGAGGTCTCGTCAGAGGGGAAAGGATGTCATCCGCATGTACAGCACAGCGGTTAAGAGACAGGGCTCTGAGTCTAGTTACCAGCTGTGCCTCCTCATATAGGCTCCCCAGTTCCTATCCGTGGAGTGGAAGTGACAACAGTGCCAGCTTCATCCCACTGTCGTGGAATGCTGAATGAGCTATGAGGCAGCACGGGGCCAATCACCAGGCCTGACAACATGGCAGGTTTGTGGAATGTGGAAGTTGATGTTCGTGATGAGGAGGATGCTACCTGGGCAGATAAAGGCAAGGGACATGCTAATTGGGGGCCTTGGCCTTATTTGAAGGCTCTCCCAGAGGGGGACAAGGAGAACATACAGGTCTGGTGGGACTGAGGGCTGAGATCCCAGGGCAGCCTTGGGAGGAAGCCAGAGCCCTGTAAACGGGCTCTCAGCCAGATGGAGGGTCTAGTTCTATTCCTCGTCTCCCAAAGCTGGGGGTCAGTGGTGGTCAGGGCTCTGGGGCCCAACAAGGACTACAGGGAGGTAGCCTCTGTCCCTGGTCCTTCTGTAGGCCCCAGGGAGATGGCTGAGTCCTGGAGGCCAGCTGGCCAGCTTCCATTCTGTGCCTGAGCAGGTTACAAATCACCGGGAGGAGGGACGCATTCCACGGTGAAGCTCAACTTTATCATCTTGGCCAAGGAGCAAAGTTTACTCAGAAAGAGTTCCTGCCATTTTTTAACTTGTTACTTGGTTCTGCATGTGAGACAGAAAAAGGAGACAGGGGAGCCAAGTATTGGGATGGGTGTGGGAAGGAGGTTAAATGTTGAGATTGGCTTGCTGGAACACATTTCTTATACAAAGGTATGACGACTCTGGGGAGAGCCTACAGGTAGGCAGGAAGTGGCCAGTCAGTTGTATCTCAGCGTTGTATGATTCCAAAAACGAGGGGTAAGCTTGGTATTTCGAATGTTCAGAAGTAGGCCTTACAGAAGTTGTGCTGTGTTTCCTTCCTGTGTTCATCGGCCTAATTGCCCAGCGGACGGTTACTGAACGTGGATGTGCGCCATGTGGTAGTGTAAAGGGCTGTAAGACGCAGTCCAGGCCCGTGAGAAGCTTCCTAGCAGTGAGGCTGTTTTATAACTGTTCCCAAATCATGTTAGCTCTGGAAGCTATTTCAGGAACGCCTTTGGTTATGAACCGTATCTTATATTTAATTTTGATTCTCTTTTCCCTCCTGTCCTGGATTCAGTAGCAGCATCCACACTGTGTGCCTGGCTGTGTCGTAGGTGTTGGAAGTACTTAGAAGAATTAGGAGGTATTTGGTAAAAGCTTGTTAATTAACTAGAGTAGGGACCTAGAACCATCTCCAAAGAACTTTTGACTTTCTCTTGTGCAGTCAAGACTTTTCATGTCTCAAAAGGACCCTGAGCTTCCGTCTGGAGTGCATCAGAATCTGTGAAATGCCTGGAGCTAGGCCATAACATAGAGGGTTTGTCCCCCTCTTTTCCTTGGTTGGTGTATGTTCTTAATAACAGAGTTTTAGCCCACCGCAGGAGGCACCTGAAGGCATGCAAAGCTCCACCTCTCCACCTACCTCCTAGGGCCCTGAGTGGCACTCCTCTGCTCCTTTCCTTTCTTCTTCTGTTACCGTATCAGGTAAGGCCACTTTCTACCCTTAGTTGAAATTTACAGTTGGTAGCCATGGGGAACCATTAGAGTCTCTGGTCTTTGATTCCCTGGGAGAGGGTGGGTCTGACAGTGGCCTTCCCACCTGTGTGATGGGACAGCTGATTTCTGTCTCCTTTGTTCTCAGCCTCACATGGGGTCACAGGGAAAAGGAAAACACATAAAAGATCCCCAGGGCTCAGATTTGGGGTTGCACTGTTTTTAGTCCAGAGCCAGCTGTCCTTGGCATCCGTCAGGCAGAGGGGTGAGGTGATTGCTGGTGTTTGTGACACCACAGGTTGAGTGTCCCTTTGATATTTGCTTGGGGACCCTTTCCAGAAGCTGCAGTTACAAGAGCACATTCTTGTTTGATACATTTAGATCAAAGGAAGGAGAGTAGGAGAAACCTCAGAGGACCTGTGTGGGTGGGCAGGGAAGGGATTCATATCAAGTGAGCCCGTTTCCAGTCTGTTTGTTGGGGATTTAGGGGTCGTCATGTTGACAGGCCTAATCTAGTCCAATCAGCCAATCAGCAAGTATTGATTGAGTGCTGCTAGAAGTATCGCTTTAGGAAGAATGAAAAAAGAATTTTGAAGCTTGCCTGGACCCTTTCTTTAAAAAGTTCAGACTCTAATTGGAGGCACCAGATGAGCCACGTGTGACATGAGACATCACAGCATATTATCATGGCTCTAAATTGTAACAAGGGGTTAAAGTGTTGGCATTTGGAGAAGGAAGAACAATTGTGGCAAACGTGGGGCCTGCAGGATTGCTGTCTATCTCATCTGGGAAAGAGTGAAAGATATAGGTAGACATATTGCTTAGTCTAGTAGAGACCATGGGTCTCGGACTCTTGTCCAATATCAAGAGTACCAAAGCACCGAGAACTTGCTGGAGTTTGGCCACGTGGAAAGAATCCATCCAGCTAGCTCTCAAAAAAAGGAGCAGGTGAGTGTTGGGATTGATTCCCAGCTAAGGGAAATTGAGCAGATTAATGGAGATAATATATGTGAAATGGCTTAGTGTGTGTCATACAGAAATAATTCAACAAACGCTTATTGGCAGATTCCTAAGCTCAAGAATGAGAGGGCCTGAAGAAGGCACATAGCAAGGTTTTAATTATTGTGTGTATGGGAGGGCTGGGTTGGAAGTGGAGGGGCAGGGGCAGCTGCAGGGGTGGCCTAAGCAAGACAGGGAGTGAGGACTCCTGAGGGAGGAAGAAGGTTCTGTGGGAGATCAGAGCCGGCTGTCCTTTGGCCTTCTCAGGCCACTTTTGGAGGGATGCTCCGGTTCCTGATCTCAATTAGGAGGGAAAATGTCAAACTAGTTCAAGTACAGAGCAGAGCTGATAAGACTGTGTGCCCCAGAGAGGTAGAGATTTTGGTGAGAGGGGGTTTGCTAGGTACAGTATTGTGTGTTTAAAGCACTGTCAAGTGATGTGGGTGTCAGACTTACCCTGTGCTACCTCAGGGGCAGCCCTGGGGCCAGTGGGCAGCTGTGACAGGGAGGCAGATGTTGGTGCTGGGAGCTGGATACCTGTCTTGCTTTATGAGCTGTGAAGGATGTGAGGGAGAGAAGATGGGTGACCCTGTCAGGTCACCAGCTCCTTCCATGGGTCTGATAGTGTTTATACATGAGCGAATGGCTGCCATGCAGGGATGGATGCTAATAATGAAAACAGTAGCCATAACTTCCCTTACTGAATACTAGTTGGGTACCAGGCACTGTTGCTAAGTGCTTTACTGGAATAGACTCTAATCTTCACAGCAACACTGTGAAGAGGTATGATGAGCTTATCGGCCCTACTTTATAGATGAGAGAATTTAGGCAAGACATGGAATAACCCACCCAAAATCCCACACCTTGGACACTAACCCAAGGCGGACTCTTCTTGTCTCGGTAGAAGGTGAGGCCAGATGACATCGAGGGTGTCTTACACCCCCAGGGTTCTAAGGCCCTGTCTTGTGGCTCATCCTGGGCTGTTTGGATGGGATTGAGAGAGTCTGTGGGTTTGGGGCAGGAACAGTGATTACAACTCTCGGGATGACCTGACTGTGGATACTGGTGCTGCCCTCGAGGTCAGTGATAGGGCTCCGTGAACAGGGTTCTCTCACTGGCTGTTAGGAAAGGGCCTCTCTAGGGAAGTGGGCTGGGGCATCCCAGCTATCTCAGCATCTCAGTTCCTCCTGTCCTCCTTCCTCTACCCTTATGGTGACTTAGGGCTCTCAGAAGCTCCAGTGGTAATTTTTTCATGTCAGCATACCCAGAAACTTACATATATATTTTTTGAGACAGTCTCACTCTGTTACCCAGGCTGGAGTACAATGGCATAGTCTTGGCTCACTGCAGTCTCCACCTCCCAGGTTCAAGCGATTCTCCTGCCTCAGCCTCCCAAGTAGCTGGGATTACAGGCGTGTGCCACCATGCTCAGCTAACTTTTGTATTTTTAGTAGAGACAGGATTTCACCATGTCGGTCAGGCTGGTCTTGAACTCCTGGCCTCAAGTGATTTGCCTGCCTTCGCTTCTTTTGGCCTCCCAAAGTGCTGGAATTACAGGCGTGAGCCACTGCACCTGGCCCCAGAAACTTCCTGATTGTGTCATGAGTGCACTCAGCCTGTAGGTCTCTCCTCAACCCCCACTTAGCTCTGCCTCCCAAGAAAGGTGTAGAGCAAGTGATGTCCAAGTGCCTGGGCCTCCAGGGCCAGCAGGACTTGAGCTGTCTTGTTTGGGGGGCCAGGGTGGGATTAAGGAGCCAGCTCTCCTCCTAGCGTCTTGCTTTCCTAGTTACCAACCTCTGCTGACCAAGGGAGTTCCTGCCAGCCAAGGGCGGAGCTCCTTAAAAAGTGCCTCGCACTGTGCCTGACACATGGACCCCACATTTTTTTTTTTAATAAATCAATGGCCGTTCTTTCTGTTGGACCTGCCTGCTTTCTAAATACTCACCGTGGCCTCTGAAGGTTTTGAAGTTTTCAGAGGGAGAGTGACGGGGTGCTCTTCTCACCTCCAAAGTATATGTCGTTGCAGAAATCATCTAAGTATGATCTTCTGTCTTCCAAGGCAGAGCTGTTGTTGCTGTGCTGCTTTTGGACATAGAACTGAGGCCAATGTCAAATCCTAGCCTGAGAATAATGGCTGTCCAGTGATCCCAGGGAGTTTCAGAGAGCTGAACCCTCTAAAAGAGTGTAATTCCAACACCTACCTTCAGTAAATAAACCACAGGACTGCCTCCCACCCGCAAAGATTCTGGTCAGCACCCCCTCCCAGTGCAGAGGAAGTATTCACATCATCAAAGGTTTTGTGGAACCTTACTTTTAGTATGGTTTCATATTGTGAAAACAATATGAAAACGTATCCCAAATATTAACTGTTATGTTTTAGACAGTCCCCAGCTCCTCTCCCACCCCTGAATGAGAGCCTTGGCCCTGGAAGGTTTGTCCCTGCTCCTGCCTAGGCTGGCACTTTGCTGAAAGCTTGGACCTGCACCCAGGCCATGCACAATGGCCCCGGTCTCTTTCCTCCTCTGTCCTAGGCTGCAGGTACAGACGTGCCCCTGCTTGGGGGATAAGGCAGTATGGAAATGAAAGTTCAAGTCAGAAGTGTTTGGGGAATCCCCTGCCCCACTTGTGTTTATGATTCCTGCTGTCTAGATCTGACTCAGTTAAGCAGAGCAGAAGTTTGTTCTGAGGCAGGAAAGAGACTCCATTTTTAAGTCACATGGTGCTAAACCCATGTGGTCACACAGAGGTCAGCACAGCCCCATAAGTCATCAGAGGCCTAGGTTCTTCATACCCTAGAGACATCTCCTCCTGCCCACAAGAGCAGCAGCAGCAGCATCTGAGGGCACCAGCCTGTGCCTGGAGGGAGTTTGGCCAAGACCCCCCAATCCCATCCACATCTGGCGTGTGACATAGGCTACAGGTTCCACTGTTGAGGAATGGAGTAATGTTCTCCTCAAGTCCCTCTCACATGGCCCAACCATACTCTATCTCTCTGGAAATTATTTCCATCCATTGGCAGGGCCAAGAGCAGCCAGCCAAGAGGCACATTGGGTTACTCCCTCAGTCCCAAGAGGACTTTGTCCCCCTGTATTTTAGGCAGCAGGAGCTGTGACCAGTGGTTAGCAGAGTGGCCATGTTCACTGAGCCGCAGTCCATGGTCAGGATAGCAGGTGCCAGTGCCATTGCCAGTCTGGGTTTTGTTTATGGCTGAGTTGTGAGCCCTCTGGGGTGGGAGTTTAGATTTAATGATTAGCAGCTTAAGACAAGGTAGATGTTTTGGCCTGTTTCACTTTCCCAGGAGGTGATGGGAGCCAGTTTGGGCAGGATGTTTTGGAGCCTGGATTTCTGGCCTGAGAGACAGACTGTGTCTGCCCAGGAAAAAGCATCTACTTACAAACAGAGCATCCTAGTCACAATATCTGCCATTGCAGGCCTGACCTTCCCCCATGCAAACATGCCCCTCTCTATTCAGCCCTTGGGCGTATTTCACACGGGAGTCCCTGTTGGTGCTGGGGTTCACTTCCATTTGTGCTGTGAATTCAGCACTCAACTTGGCCTTTGCTTGTCTTCCTTTACCCTGCGGGCTCGGGGAGCCCCACGTTCTTGGCCAGCGTCTGCCAGGCCACTCACTCTCTGCTGCCTGGCTCTGGCTCCCCGTCTGTGGCGGCATTCTGAGTGTGTGTCTGCATTTCACCTCTGCCAGCACCTACCCTCCAGCACAGGCTGTCCCCAGCCCTTGCCTCTCGGATTTTCACTTGGCACCAGGCACTGCATTGTGTCCTTGGAGTGTTCGTTGTCACTGCTGGGCCTTGTTTCGCTTCAGCTCAGTGACTCAGGTAGAAGTGCCACGGTCTCTTGGGTTGGGGGAAAGCTCCTCAGTGTCTCTGGGGTAGTTCTTCCAGGAGACTGGCACAGTGTGGTCTTCATGGCTGAGGGCTTACCACGCCGCGATTGCTATTGCTGATTTGCAACTATTAATGGCACTGCTCCTTAGGATCCTTTTCCCCATGAATACCATCAGACTTCTACTCTACGAGTACCATTTCTGTCCCCACCCAACCATCGAGCACATTCTCATACTTTTTGATTATATATGCTTAGATTTGTGTGTTTTTGTTTCTTCTTGAAGTTGCTTGATGTTGGAATTTCATCTCTTCCTTACCAGGTATTGAACTATCCCAGTAATTTAGCTTTTACTTGGCTTCTCCAACCTTTTTTCTCTAAGCTCCTTATCTGTCTTGGGCCTACCACTTGAACACACTTGATCTTGTCTACTTACCTTGTCAATATGGAGCTAGGTATGGTTGTGTCTGGTTAGTACTTGGATGGAAGACCTGAGAATGCTAGGTATTCTAAGTCTTTTGAGGTGTTGGTAGGCTTTTTCTTATACCAAATGAAAAATCTTTATGTCGCCATTGTCATTCTCATCATCACAGTGAAGGCTGGGATTAATTAAACACTTATTTTGTGTTGGCCCTTGTGCTGAATTACTTCTGTATCTCATATCCTCTCCAAGAAAATTCCTATGAAGTATAGATGAAGCTGAAACTAGGAACTTAGAAAGGTTAAGTAAGTTGTTCAGGTTTATATAATTAGTCAAGAGGCTGCACTAGAATTTAGATTCAAATCTATCTCATTTTAGAGTTAGAGTTTTTAACCACTATATGTAATATTTTTGTTTGGTAGTAAGTACTCTATAAATGTTTGTTGAATGGCAAGATTGCTCTAACAGTCCAGCTGTTCTCCATGGTGTCCCTAATGATGATGATGATAGCACACAGCATTTTTTGAACGCTTGCAGTGGTAAGCTCTGTACTAAAAGATATGCATCAGTTAACCCATTTAATCTTACAGCTCAATGAGGAAGATTACCCCCATTTTGCTGATTAGGAAACTGAGGCCAGAAAGGCCAAGGTAACTTGCCCAAGGTGACACAGCTGAATAGTATTCGGGGAATTGGATGCAAGCTGTCTCCTAAACTGTGTGAGTCTGTACTCTTTTTTTTTTTTTTTTTTTTTTTTGAGACGGAGTCTGGCTCTGTCGCCCAGGCTGGAGTGCAGTGGCGCCATCTTGGCTCACTGCAAGCTCTGCCTCCTGGTTCACGCCATTCTCCTGCCTCAGCCTCCTGAGTAACTGGGACTACAGGCGCCCGCCACCATACCTGGCTAATTTTTCTATTTTTAGTAGAGACGGGGTTTCACCGTGTTAGCCAGGATGGTCTTGATCTCCTGACCTTGTGATCCGCCCGCCTCGGCCTCCCAAAGTGCTGGGATTACAGGCATGAGCCACCATGCCTGGCCGAGTCTGTACTCTTAATCACTATGTTGCTCTCCACAAAAAAATAAGGCTGATTTTTATTTTTCTGTGCATTTCTTCTTGCTGTCCCCTCCCTTAGCTTGTGATGCTATTTCTTTACCAATTCTTGCTCATCCTATTCATTCTGAGAAGCCCAGGCTAGAGTTCTCTTCTCAGACTATGGATATCCACATCGAGCTGGCTTCTCACAATTGGCCCCTCAGTTTATATTTTCCTAAACTTTACTTGTTAAAATCACCAGACATGTTAAAATCACCAGATTTACAATTAGTGATCTACACTCTAATAACAGACCTATTTGTCTGTCTTATTTCTACCAAAGATATGGAACAGGGAGCTCAGAAACAGACCTATATGTATCTGGACACCTGATTTATGATGAAAAGGGCACTGCTGGGCAGTGGGGAATGGATGGTTATTTTAATAAACAGTGCTGGTTCAACTGGATATCCACAGGAAAGAAATGAATCTTGATCATATACAAAAATAAATTCCAGAGCGATCATCAATCTAAATGTTAAAATTAAAACAAAACAAAACTTCATCTACAAGATAACATAGAATATCTTTATAACTTTGGGGTATCTTTATAACTTTGGGGTAGCCATACATTTCTTAAGACACAGAAAACACTAACTCTAAGGGAAAAGATTGATAAGTTGGATGTCATTAAAATGAGGAACTTCTGATCATCAAATGACATCAATAAAAGACAGTGAAGGCAATCAGAGAGGAGAAGATATACTCAGTACCTATACCTGGCAAGTGGATTCATATCCAGAATATATAAATAATTCCAACAAATCTATCAGTAAAAGAATCTCTTCCCCCAACTAGACAGAAAAAAGTTCCATACTTAACAATTGTGAGTTGTATGCAGTTTTCTTCTCCCAGTGCCAGGTTCTAACCAATATGTCCTGGATCACTGGCACAGCCTGGTGGCTGGCCTTGGGAACTGACTGATCTGGTGGCTCTTGGCATTCTTTTGTGTTTGTACTGTGGGCCCTTCCTTTCCCATGTGCTTTTTCACTTGCTATTGGTTTGGCCACAAGAGGCTCCTGTCTCATGAATGCCTGTGTCTCTTCCTCTTTTCCTTTGGCTTGTTAACTTTTGATCAGCTATTTCAAGAATATTTCTCTCTGGCTTCTTCCCCCTGCCCTTCCTTTTTAATTTCCCTTTTTGTACCTTCTTGTTTAGCCTAAAAACTTCTGGTTGTAAAAACCATCCTAAAATGTCTCCAAGTCTTTGGGGGAGTAGGCTTGTTCTCTGGGGCTCCAGAGGCAGAGTGGAGACCTGAAGGCTAGTATTTCCCTGCAGAGAGATTTCATCTGAGTTGTGTTCTACTTGTCTGAGCCCTCCAAAGGTGTGGTGGGAGTTACTGAATCAAGTGGGGGCTAGACCATGACTTGGTCACGGGAGTGTTTGTGGAGGGTACTGTGCCTTGGATGGGCAGCTGGATTATGATAAGCCCTTCCAATCTTATCACCAAAGCCCTGGATGGACCTTTTGTGGATGTCCAGAGAAGCGCTCTCAACTGGGAGACACAGCCAGTATATCAGCATGACTTTTCTGCCTGGCTGGCAGGTCAGGATGCACACATATTATTAGTACTTCAGTTAAATCACATATACTTGGAAGTCATTTTGATACACCTCTCCACCTGCAGCCCTCAGGGTAGGGCTAGTTGACAGCCATTTACCAGAAGGTTTAAATTTTCCTTATTTTCCTCTATGCTTATTATTTTCCTCAAATGGCAGATGTGTGAGGTAAAGTTTTCCTCTTTGGGTATGTTCTTTATTTTATTTAATTCTTCACTCTGGCAATGCTTGCATTGCAAATGTATTGTATTTTAGACACATTTACAACCAGGAGAACAAACTGGAAGCTCTGTAGATATGTTCTGACCGTTAAAATATCTTGACAGTGTTAAAAAAAAAATCAGGAGTTTAACATAAAGCTAGTTTTCTACCTTGCCCTGAAAGCCTGGATGATCTGGACTCTTTGGGTCTCTATTCCCAGATGGTCCCCAGGAAGCAGAGCTGGGAGGGTGGCCCATCGGGAGTGGTGGGGTCCTTCCAATGGGCACATCCGCCCCCCACCCCCACCCCCCAGCCCAGGCCACTGCACTCCTTCGTTACCTGCCTGGCCCCTGAAGACACTGGAGTTGATGACTTCCTGGAGTGGATAAAATGGGCTTTTGTGAGCTAGCCTGAGAACCAAGCAGTATGTTTGATATTATTTCATTGCAAAAGTGGATCTCAGCTTTTAAAGTAAGCAGATGTTTTAAATATCAGCAATGCAAATTTGGGAATACTTAGCCTCAGCTGGAATATGTGTGTTCTCCATGATGGCCTGTATTTGATGCTTTTCCTGTACTGTATATTGGCTTAGCACTTAGTAGGTACTTAATAAATGATTTACCTCAGGGGGTAGCCAAGTGCCTGTTGTTCGCCAGCTCCTAGGGAGTGAACAGAAATGCCATCTTGCTGTGGACTGGGCCTGTCAGTTCCGCCTGAGACTGGATCGCTGCAGGTTTATCTAGAACATCCACTCTAGCTCTAGATAACAGAAATTGGAATGTGTCCTCTGCACAGCTTCCCTGTCTGGAGAGAGAGGTAAAGACCTAGACCCCGTCAAGTCGGACCTAAAGAGGAAACAGGACAGGGAGGCCGGCATGAAGCCGGCATGAAGACTGCTTTTCCGGCTGTTGCCTGCCGAACTGGAGTTTGTGGCCAGTACACAGTGCTTGCATTCCACACCCTGAACAAGGGCGGGTCAAAGTTCAGCTCATTCCGTTTAAAGAAAAAAATTCTTTGTCTTTGACATTTCGAAGTTTTGACCCAGATCAGTCAGAGGCCACGGAATGCTCATGAAGTCTGGAGAGTTTGTTTAGTTCCTGAGCCCGGTAGCTGCCGAGGAGCCAAAGAGAGCCGGCGACCTGTTGGGCTTGAGCTGAAGCCTTGCCTTTTCAAGTTTGCGCTGGCCCGGCCTTCCCAGGCCTCCAAGGGTGAGTAGAAGGAGCCAGCACCTTTTCCTCACTCTGAAGTTATCTTTACCCCCTGAAATCAAACACTGCATGCAGCACCCTGTAAAATTGCTTCCTTGTAGGCTCGAGCGTGCTTGCTAAGTAAACATCCTCCCATGTTTTTGGAACTGAATTCATTTCTACTTCCTGGTCATCCCATTCGGGTTTTTCTGTTCTCAGTGCCTCACAGAATCAGGTTAATAGAAGAAAGACCTAGAATTGGACAGAGGTACCTAAAATGTTTTAATCCTGCCTCCTCTAGCCTCCTCATATAACTGGCTGTTTTCCACTGTACTCAAGGTTCCCTCTTTTGGCTTAAAGCCCCCCTCCCTCTGTCTCTGTACAGGAAAAGCCTCTTCCTTCTTTCTTGCCTATTAAATTCTCCGCTCCTTAAAACCACTCCACGTATGTCCATGTCATTTTATTCAAACCGGAGCGAAACCAAAAACCCTAGTGTTCTTCCAGTCATCAAAGCTGTATCAACGGGGTCATGGGAAGGAAAAGATTTAGAGGGGAAATGAAACGAAACAAAGCCTTGCTGAATGTAGTGTTGTCATAGTTTTTTGCGAGTCATAGTTGGTCCACGCCGCACCCCTGAGATGGGGACTTATCTTTGCAAGGACTCAGCTTAGTTTTGCTGCGGTCATAGACTACAGTCGGCCTCTCTACAAATTCTGTGGCTTTGTAGGTTCCTCCTCTGACCCTGCCTCGCTTTCACTTCGTCTCTCATGACTTATTTGCCTCTTCTCTCACTTCCACCCACCCGTAACATCCCCATCGCCATGGCAGTGAGCAGCCACGTCACTCACCAAGTTCATGGGGTGATGGGCCAGCTCTGTACCAAGCCTACTTCCCTCTAGTTCTCCCTCCTGAAGGAGGAGGCTCCCTGGCAGAGCTCAGAGCCCTTTGTTTATTTGATCCTGGGCTCTTGGATAAATCAGGAATGTCCTGACATGAACTTAGGCATGTTTTTCTTCCATGGAGAAGGAAACTACGGCAAATGGGATTTAAGTAACCAGAGGGCCATTCTGGGGGACTTGCTTTAGTGTCATCAAGGCCACCTTCCTTTGGTCGTCAGACCAGTAGGTAACTTCTTTATTGGCATGCTCAACCTTGGATCCCAGAAGGTGTGAATTTGAAGCACTTTCCCCCTGCTGGGAGCCTGGCACAGATACTCTGGTCTTCTTTTAAAATTGTGTAGTGCCATGCTTGTCTTCCAAGTGGTCCTTCTTTCTGCCAGATGAAACTTTGGCCCAGAGTAGTTGCTTGAAGAAGGCTGCCTGGGAAGCAGATATGAGATAAGGTGGCTGCCTGGCCTCGCATTCTCATTCATCTTCCTGGAAGTGGCAAGGTTCTTGATGTCATGGACTTCATGAGTCACCTGACCCAGGACCTGAATATATCACTCACTTCTGGTCAAGTCTAGGCTCATATGATACAACTGGAACCTTTCTGCATTATTTGGATGTAGCAGTGTGGGAACCTGACACTCCCTTGGTCTCTCTGGGTATGTAGGGTCTAATGGCTTAGTATCTCAGTTGTTCTTGGAAGCATTTTTGGGTCTGGGGGGAGGGGCAGGAAAATGTTGGGGGCTCTTTGCTTGCCACAGTGGAGACCTGTGAGTATCCAAAAACAACCCCACTCGATTTTTAGAGCATTGGTGGACCGCCCTTCCCTGGAAGTTTCCAGGAGTGTGGACATCCATGCATGAACATTTTGGAGGGGTTGGGGGTCATCCAGTGGATGCTGATCTTGCTTGACTACCCATGCTGGAGAGGAGAACCCAGTCATTGGCCACTTCAGGTCCAGGCTTGGCTATTGCTCTGTTTTGCTGTTTTTCATGTTGTCAGATCTTCTTGGGAACAAATGACTCAGCAACCTGAATCTCTGAGACTTTATGGTCTAAGTACCTTTTGAAAAGTAATTGAACGTATCTACCTAGGCCCTAAAATTTTGAGCCCAGGAAGGATGGAGATCCAGACTGGTTTTACTCTGGATTCTTCAGGCTGCAGTTCAATTTGGTTTTTCAAATTCCTGCCCTGATAGAAGGATCTCATTTGTGGGGTAGGCAGGCAATGTTTTAATTACGCTTTTTGTCCTTAAGAAATTCCAGGGAGAAAAAAGTCCTGGTTTGTGGCCAAAAAGGCAAAAACAACAGAAATCAGCTATGACTGTAATCCTGGACTTGTCTGTGGCACAAAGAGTTAATGGGACAGTGGTCAGGGTGAGGAACATTTTTTCTCAGGGCTGGAGAAGCCCATATGGCTCAAGAAAAGATTTTGCAACATTTAGTACGGGGCAGCCCTGTCTGGGCGCTGGGGGCTGCCACTCAAAGAGTTAAGCTAGTCTTATGCCTGGGAAGGCCTCAGGGAAGGAGTGAGCCTGCAAGGACAGGGACCTCTATGCCCCAGAGCAGTGAGGTGCAGAAGGGGTGGGGTGGGAGGGGGTGAGCTGAAAAGTGTGGCCAAGGAAGCAAAGTGTAGGCCCAACTTTTTTTGCCTTGTTTGACCAGCCTTGGCACTGCCCTCCGGCTCTCCAGGGGAAAAGCTGCAGTTCTGCTCTTGCAACACAAGGAGCAGACTGGAGAATTTAGATCTGCGTCACAGAGCTCAGAGAGAGAGAGAGAGAGAGAGGGAGAGAGTGAGAGAGCGAGCGAGCAAGCAAGCTCCGTCGATAGGTCTGCTAGCAACAGCCGTGCTGCAGCAGAGAGAGAGAGAGAAATCAAGAAACAAGTCATAGCAACACCGGGCACCAGGTTCTGCCAGCTCACTTGCTGAGCGTTCAGAGATCTGTCGGGGCCAGAGGCCTCTGGGTAGCCTAGGCTAAGGAGATGACACGCAAGGTGGCACGGGCGGTTCCCGCGGGGAGGAGGTGGGGTGGTGGTGGGGGGCAGGGGTGGGAGCAAGAGGTTGCGGGGCGACAGTGGAAGGTTTGATGGGACCAAATTCTGGAACATTCGGGACTGCGGCACCTTACGGCGGGACCGAGATTTGGGTCTGCGCAGGCGACGATGGGTGGTCCGACGGGCTTCAGGACTTGATGGCGTAACCCCCTTCTTCCCCCACGTATGTATTTGCTGGGATCAGGGGCGCTGTCTCTGTGTATGTGGGTGCTCTGTCTTTCTCACCTTCTTTCTCGATTTTTGCTATTTATTTCTCTGAGGGAGGGTTTCTTCCCACTTTAATTTCTTTTCCCTAGTGTCAGCTGCTCAAGCCTGACCAGGGTAGAGGAGAGAGGAGTGAACCATCCCCTGCTTCCCACCTGACCTCCCAGCCTTTACCCTATTTCCTTCTAGTGGACAGACAGACTGGTTCTCCAAGTTGTTTGGGTGTCAGCGTCCATCTGTCTGTCCGTGCAGGTCTTGTGTGGAAGGTAGGGGAGTGAGAAGTGCCAAAAGGAAGACAGAGGGACAGTTTTTTCCCAGGGGTTGTCTTATTGGAAGGTCTGGCCCTGGGAATCTGAGGCTGGTGGGGAGCCGAGTGGCCAGGGTGGGGTGTGGGCTGGGAGAAGTGGGGTAAAGCTGGTAGGTTTGTCACTGCGTAGTTGGGAAAAGTGGGGAATGGTGACGCAGTCACTGTTGCATCTGGTTAGGAGCTCTATGGGGACAGGTAGTGAGACTCCTGGGGTCTCTGTGGCCAGCTGAGAGGGGTTAAGGATGAGCTGAGAAGGGAAGCTAGCATTTAGAGATTAAATGTCATCCTTTTGGCGTTGGAAAGTTGTTTACCTTGCGCTCTCTGTGTCTCCATGTTGGCTCCCTTCCAGTTCACATGTGATGGCCTTCCCTGTACTGCTGCATCATTAACTAAGTGACTGAGCTGGCCTTCCATTGGCCAGGGGAGGGCTCTCCCTCCAGACACTTCCTCTGATTGGTGGGTGGGCCAATGGCAGGTGAAAAGCTTTTTTTGATTGGCTCAGGGCAGGGTATCAAATCTGAATTTGCATTTCACTTGCTTAAAGGGGAGCGGGGAGAAGCCCAGCAGCTTTCTAAAATCTCTTTAGGGGTGTGCGTAGGCTCCTGTGTCTATGCCTGCTTTTGACTGCCCAGTTGAAGCCTCTTCCTATGCCTTTTAAAATTTCACGCACTATAAGGAGGAAGAGCTCGGGGCTCCCAAAACTTTTTATTTAGAGGGAAGAATCCTAGGGAGATGGGTATGCAGAGGGTTGACCAAATTGGAAAAAAATATTTATTCTGTAGTTTGGTGTTGGAAAAGGGAATTTTCCAATCAGCCACACCTCGGTGTTGCGGCAAAATAATTCTTGGCTCCCCTGGAAACGCATGGGCAAGGTAGGGCAGAGCTGCTGCTGCTGATACTGCCACCACCCTGGGCTTCCTGCTGACTCTGGGCTACTCCCTGGGGACAACAGATTTGCATTGACGTCCGGGGCTGTCCAGAGGCCCTTAAGAGCCAGTTGTGAGCTGAGCCCAGTATGGGAAAGATCTGCCTTCTGGAAGCTACTACTACTACGTGGTGCTTGGAAAGGTGAGGATGGGGGACTGACCCCAGGAAACTGCTTGGAAACTGTGTATTTGGTGGGATTTCCAGAAGAGTCAGCGGGAGACGGGAGGTTTGGAGGCCCCGGGTTAGAAAGGTTTGTCAGTCTAGGGAATGAGGAGAACAGAATAAAACTAGGGCAGCAGGCTGTTCGCCTTTGGTTGGGGGAGGGAGGCCTCGAAAAATCAGGGTCCCGGCTCTCTAACCTGTCTTTGTCGCAGGTCTCACATTTGTGGGGAGGGGGTTTACCAAGACCTGCGCCATGCGCAGTGGCCCCCACCCGTGACTGCGCATCTGGAAGCGCAGTGCGCCCTGGGTCTCTGGCCTAGGACGAGCACCGCCCTTCTTATTACATAACTGAGGGCATGGCACGCGCCTTCTCGGCCCTTCCTTGCAACCCTACCTTCTTGCTCCCCAGGGCCCATAGAGCTGGGGAGGGTCTGACTGGGGAGCAGTGAAGGTCTCCAATCCCTGGGAGGGCTAACTCTTGTCTAGTTACTGGCAGGAGCTAAGCTTGAGGACAAAAGTGGTGGTTTTCTAGCCTCATCTTGGGGAAGAGGCTACAGAACATCCTTCTGAGTGCCCCATACCACCTATGACCCCTAGGGCCTCTCTGGTGGAGGGAGTGGCACCCTTCTTTCACTCATGTCCCGTCTGATTTTTGAGAGGATGTTTCTGAAGGAAAAGACGTGATGATTGTGGGGGACTCGGTTGGGAGGTAGTTTTGACAGTTTACTCCCCTTGTCACTGGCTTCCCCTCCTTTTCCTGGGTGGGTTTATGATCTTTCTGGACTCCTCTGATGAGCTGCCATTTTGGAGCCATTTCTGCTGGTCTCCGACATGGTGGCGTTGGTTTTTCTGTCCTGCTGTGCCAGTTCCGCAGAGTGGGCGGGGGGGGCGGGGGCTATGACGGAGGAGGGGAAGGGGGGGCAAAAGCACAGCAGAGGCGGGCACAGTGGTGGCTGCCGCAGTGAAGGTGGCTCCAGGGGCAGAGCCGCCCAGTCCCACCCTTGGACACAGTCCTGGGTGGGGATTCAGGTGGAAGGCATCTGGGTAGGGGTTCACCACCTGGGCCTGGCTTTGCCAGAGTGTGGGTTTCCCATGTCCTCATCAGCCTGATGCTTGGAGTAGTTCGGAAAAGCCGAGTGTCTGAATGAGAGTGGAGGCAGAGGCTCAGCAGCTCATCTCAGACGTGTCAGACCCGTGGTTTGTGTTCCCCAAATAGGCTCTGTCTCCAGCAGCCTCCCTGTGGGGACAGGAAAGTGAGGTACATGGCAGCATTGAGGATCTGTTCGGATGGTCCTGTCTGCTTACTGTTTGTCTTCTGTTTCTCCTTCATGACCCCTGCCAGTGCCATGGTTCCAGCTGTAGTCCTCTTGTGAGGCTCCCCGCTGCCCATTCCCCCTCTCTCCAGGCCCTTCTGCGTGCAGCGGCCATCTTGTCTTTCTTGCTCAGAAACTTAAAATGGTTTCTCATCATTCCCAGAGTAAAATTCCTTCCCTTTAGCGTGATGCTCAATGCTATCCGTAACTGGCCTTAGGTTTTCCTGTACAGCCTTACTTCTCTCAGTTTCTCTTGGTGGACCACAGGTTCCAACAAAACCAGGCAACTTCCTTTTCTTGCTTTTCCTATCTGTTTTCAACAGTGATGTTTTCCATGCCTCCTCTCCTCTGCATCCACCTGTGGGAGTCTCACTTTCTCCATGGACCTCTCCTGATTTCCTTTGCAAGAAGCAGTTCTCATAACCACCCTTGCCCCTTCGGCCAAACTTCAAGATAGTCTGTCCCTTTTTATGGTACTTTTGTTGTGTTGTTATTCTTTGTGTATAAGTCTTATGTCACCTATCAGATTGGGAGCTCCAAGAGGGAGTCTAGAGAAAGGAGAAGGAAAACAAATACCTATTTGGTGCCTTCTGTTTGACCGATACCATGTTAGACACTTTCCCTGCAGTTACTTCATTTATTTCTTTCCATAGCCCTGTGAGGAGCATCCCATGGCTACTAAGTGGTCTGGTCATGACTAGAACCCTGGTCTTCCAAAGCCTTTACATTTTTCCTCTCTGAATTCTTGGTATTTACAAGATGCCTGTTATGAAGTAGATCCCCAAAATGTGCCTATTTAAGGAATTTTGTAAGTCCCTAATGCTCTGAGGGAGTTTGGTCAGTCTTGTGTCCATGGTCTGGGTCCCTTACACTGTTCCTTGACACTGTCATTAACTTTCTCCTCTTCCTTTGCGGTCAGGTTCACTCAAGATGATGGCTCTTTTCTTGTAGCTGAAATTGATGGATTAACTGACTCAGTTATCCTGGTTGCCTTCCTCGTGCAAGAGGAGGGAGAGGTGGAGTGGGATATAGCATCTTCAAAGCCAGAATAAGCTCCAGAATTAGGGAGCAGGGAGCAGAGACACTGGACTTTGACAGACCTAGGTTTTCATTGTGATCCTGCTTCTTCTTAGCTGAATGACTTTAGACAAGTCATATGATTTCTCTTAAGTTTTCATGTCCTGGTTCAGTGAGATGGAGCTACTACAACTGTTATACAGAAATGTCTAATATATTGGCAGCAGATAGGTTCCCATCCCTGCCCAGTGGTTTATCACGGACTTAAAATGGGAGTGTAGCAGAGGTCTAGAGAAGAAATGGGGGAGACAGGAGCTCCTGTGCCCTAAGTAGTGTCACAGCAGGGGCGCGGAGGAGGTAACCTAGGCATTGCGCACCTCAAGCCTGCAAGGAGGTACTGTCCCCCACCTAGCGTAAATACCCCTTTACTTCTGCATCAGGAACATGCTGTGGCATGGAGTGGTGGGGGCTGGCGACAGCAGAGGGAGGGTCAGTGAGCTTTCCCGGGAGTCTTTTGATGCCAGTTAGTTTCCCTTCTTTCTGAATCTCAGCAGTGGCTGCCTGCTTCCTGATGCTGCTGCGTCCCATGGGAGGGGAGCTGGGCACCCTGAAGCCCCTCGTTACCGATTCGGGGGCCGCGGAGCAGAAAGTGACGACAGCCAGTGAGTCGTCAGTCGACGGCAATGGGGACCCTGGTGACGGCTGCTTTGTTGTTTTTTTCCTCTTTGGAAGATGACTCAGTGTATCGGGAGCCGGGAGATGGAGCTCTCAGCAGAGTGGCCAGGATGTTCTGTCAACATGAAAGCTGCAAAAACAGCTCGGGGCTCTGAGCTGATCCTTAGCCTGGGGTCATTTTCAGGGAGGGCTGGACAGAGAAGGCGGCCACTGCCCGGGCATCAGGATGGGGGCGACACCAGGTAACTCAGCAGGGCTCTGGGAACCCTTGTATTTTAGAGTCTGAAAAGAAAATAATAGCTGTGTGTGTTATTAGATGAGCTTGGCAAATAGGGTCACTTTTTGAGTTCTTCCCACTAGTCCCAGATGACAGACATCGTCCTAGGGCCCAGAAAGTCCTCTGGGATTTTTCACCGTAGTTCTGTTTGTGATGGTCTTGGTGGTCATTGCCTTGAATGAAGGGCTATTCGCTTCTTGGGGTGGGGGTGGGCCAGGCCGACATCAGTGAATGCGGGCGCACCTATACCCCGGGAGAAGTGGCTGTGGTGGGGCTGTGGCGTGGCTGTGGCGTCTTCAGAGTCCTCTGCCGGGCGGCGTTTCAAGATGGCGGCTCCGCGTCGCCATCACTAAGCTAAAGGCCGGCTCTTGGGCAGCCTCCGTCAGCCTCCCCTTTCCATATTGACCCAAATCAGAGCTTCCCTTCTCCGCTTCATCTTCTTTATTTTCTTCTTAGGTGAAACAGTGGGCCTTGAGTTCTTGACCCTTTTAATTTTGTTTGCGTCATCATGGCGGCTGTGGGTTCTAGGCTTTTCTCGATACCGCAACCTTGCGCTATAGGCGCGTGATCCCCGCGCCCCGCCCCGCCCCGCCTTCTTGCGACGGAGAGCGAAGATGCACCTCTGCTGCCACTGAATGCCGGCCCAGCCGTCCTCCCCTTTCTCTCCTCTACCACCGCAGTGGGAGCATGGGGCAGAGGGGCAAACAATTGTGTATGAGGATGAGGGACAGTCTGGTCCGCGTCCCCTCCCTCCTTTCGCTGGGTACTATTTTTCAGTCTCATGCTTTCCCACGGATGATGCTAGCAGTGACATTTGCCACTGAGCACCTCCTCTTCTCTCCAAGGACCTCCCAGGGTGACTCATTTGGGATCTCTGGTAGGAGTGGCTCCTGGGCCTTGGGAGCCAGAGCGGGGCAGGGAGATGTGACGGAGGTCACATGAGAGAGTTAAGCCAGGCAGGGAATGGGAACTAGCCATCGCCACTCAGAGTGCAAAGGCAGACACAGCCCTTTCATGTCATGTTTTGCACCTGAGTAGAGAGCAGCTTACCCTAAAAAGATTGTTTATGTATATGGACGTTGGAACCTTTCCTGTCTCATTTTCTTTGTCCCAAGCTGTGTATATGATAAGAGCCTGGATTTCGGGCTTCAGGCAGCTCTGTGGTCCCTCAGGTTCGTTTTCTGAAAGAGGTGGTAAACAGGTCCTCCTTCATCAGACCCTGTATCCGCTGTCACTGACCTTTCCACAGGACATAGGTCCCATGTCATTTTGCCCAACATTGTCTTGCTTCTTTCATTGGCTGGTGGACAGCAGCTGAGGGTCATGAACCCAGAGCCACATACTAACCCCAGATGGGACTCTGGTTGGAATCTGCTCAATTCATTGCCTGGTTGGCTCTCTGAGCTGAGCCCACCTGTCTTCCTTTCTCTTCTTCCTCACAGAGGACTCAGGAGAGCGCAGCTTGCTCTGTGAGTGGGTGACAACCTCTTGGCGACTCAGGCTCAGCTGAGGATGGTGCCAGTGTGCCGGAGACAGCCATCATACTGCCGGATAGAGTGGCTCACTTGCATGTATTTGGAACAAAAAAAGGAGATGCCTGGCAGCCCCGCTCTCTGCAGTAAGTATTCATCTGCATTCTTTTACATTCCTTTATTTCTTCGAACATCAGAAATGGATAGATGTTTATTGAGCCCAGCCACCTGCTATGCCTTCTCCATTCTTCTCCCACACACCCCGCCCTTAGTCCTCCAGAAGAGAGGACTAGATTGATTTTCTCATGCTACTGGATAGCTGCAGAGAAGCTAGAATTTGCTGTTCAGCCCCCACACATCCCCCTCACATTTGGGAGCAGTTGATTTTCCCTAAAACAGAGCCAACCGCCTGTGTCCCTCAGTGCGGAGTGTTAATGGGCTGCCTGGAAGGACCCTGTGTGCCCTCACGGCCCCCAGCCGGGAAATGAGGCTCCCCATTGGCTGGCAGCGGGAGGATGGTCCTTGCCAGCACCTAGCATGGTTCTCTGCCAAGTTCTAGCTCCACATCTCCAGGCTGGTAGGAACCTAGACTATATATAGCATTGTGCTAAGCAATTCTTATCAGACATGTCTGCCCTCCCCTGTGGGAGTGGAGCACTTCTATCAGAGAACCAGAACCTAGAGAGCATGAGCCATCTCCAAGGGCCTTTTATTCTGGGAAGGGGTGTGTGTGTGTGTGTGTGTGTATGTGTGTGTGTATGTATGTGTGTATCTGTGTCTGTCTGTCTGGTTCAGAGCTGCTTACTTTCCTCCTGTGTTTCAGATGCTGATAGATTGAAAGGTCATGCTAGATGAAGGTGCTGATGTGGGATGAGGGCCAGGAGGGGCTGATAGCTCTCCAATGAATATTGAGCTTAGAGGGAGAGAAGCTAGGGGCATGTGACATGGCTGAAGGTACAGTTGTGCCCTACATCAAAGACCAGCCTCCGCTTTCTCTTCCTGGTTTCCTGTTTGCCATGCTTTGCCCAAGGATGTCTTTTGACCTCTCTCTTCCTTCTTTCGGACCTCTTGCATTCCCTGCCTTCCTCTACCACTTCCTCCTCCCTTTGATTTTCTTTAGGATATATGAGGGCAAACACAGTGATTGGCATCCTGGATCTGTGTCTACTCTTCATCCTTACCCCTGTTTGGGGTTTCTGGAGATCTGGCTCCAGTTGGGCAGAGAGGGCTCAGTTGTCCTCTGGAGGAGTTTTGGTGGTGGGTGAGCATGTTGTGCTGGCTGGTTCAGGGCAGGGTGGGTTGGATATTCCCCTCTTTCCTCTCATAGGTGCTGTTGAGCCACCAGTTTTTGTGGTTTTGTGACCACAAGTGCTGACTGATGTCACATGACTCCAGTCTTGTCAGTGAATCATCACCAGGCTGCTTACTGGAAACTGGATGCAGCAAGGAAATAGGATTTAACCACTCTCTACCTCCCAGGTAAGTCCAGCGTGGGCTGCTCCCTCCAGCCTTCCCCATTCTCCTTCCTTCCCGTGAACACCATTTTCTTATTCCGTTGGGGAATCCTCAGACGTCTCCATTCAGAATCTCCCAAACAATTGTTCTCTTTTTTGCATTCTCCTCCTTCTGGCTTTTCTGTGAATGGGGTTAGTAACCAGCACAGGGTTGGGGGCAGGATGGGCAGCTGAAGTGGTCGGGCTGTGTGGACGTGTGGGAGATAGCTGGGTAGTATTGCTGGGTGTGGCAGTTGGCAGAGCATTTGGGCCTCCCACAGTAACTGAATAGAAACTCTCCTTGGCTCCAGCATCCAGCAAGAGGTTCTGGGTTTAACCCCTCTGTAATCCTGGGAGCCTTCCTGGTGCCTGGGGATTCTCTCCCCTGTATAGTCTCAGTGGATAGCCTGTCTTAACTCTAGATACATTTTGCCTTGATGGGGCTTAGTCTAGGTTGGTGGTCTAGAGTTTGGACTGGGCTGAGCAGTGAGCTTTAGGACTCTCCCTAATTTTGGGGTTTCTTTGAATGAGCCACTTTCTTCCTCTAGGCCTTCATTACCTTTGCCTTAAAAACAAAAAAAAAAAAAAAAAAAAAAAAACCCTGGTCCAGTAAGCCATTGCAAAGCATCTCTAGGAAGTTGACAAAGAAATGCTTTTTTTCTGCCTCACTTGTTGCCGGTCACAATAATAGCAGTGGTGATTAAAAATGAAAAATGATGGTGGCCTGCAGAATCGGGGAGATCAGTGGCATCATTGATACAATTCACAAAGCAGACTCTTGGTGCCCGCACATCACTTGGAAGTCTCTCTCCTATCGAGTAGATGACTACAGCATTCTTGGCCAGTAAAGCCAGTTGAAATTAGCCAACAGCAGATTGGTCTGGGCTCTAAAGATAAAAGGAATTATGCTGGGTAATTTTCAGAGGTACCTATGGGATCCTACCTCTGGCCACACAGTGGTCGCCTCTCTCTGCTCATATGTTTCGGTGGGGATGGGGGGTTCATCTTCCTAAGCTGCTCCCGTTGCTATCCAGGGAAGACTAACCAATTCTGCTTCCTGTTATTTTTTACTCTCCTCTGTCCATTTGAGATGAGTCTCTAGGTTGGCTGTGAGTAGCCTGAGGGATCCAGGGCTGTTGGGAAGAATCTGGTGTCTCTTCCTTCAAGGACCCTGACAGTTCTCAGCCCTCCAGCAGTACTGCAGTGAGGGATGGCAGGGGGTGTTGGAGTGGAGAGATGCCGACTTGGGTGCAGCTGGGGAGACTGAAAGGAGAGAGCCAAGTCCCTCAAGAAGTATTGGCTAGAGTCTGGCCAGCCCTGGCTGCTGGCTGTGCTTGGGAGTCTCAGCCCTCACATGTGCAGTGCGTCCCTGGGCATAGCTCTTCGTGACCCCCACTCCCACAAATAGCCCTGTCCTTGGTTAGATTGGGAAAACCAGGGTGGGAAGTAAAGGGGAGATTGGTTTTGCTCCTGGTCATGCAGTTATCTCTGTGGCCTCTGATGTTTCCAGAATTGGGATTGGTGCTTCCCTGCTGATTTTCCTATTTTTGTCCCTCATCTGGTTCTTTTCCTCCTTGCTCACCAGCCTGGGTTCTACACACATGACATGGGGCATTGTGTGTTGCCAATGAGGATAGCAGAACAGTTGGTATCCCCTGAGAGAGGGGCCGACATATCTGGCACTTTTTTCTTGACCTTTGAATTTCTGAGGTCTGGGAGCCAGGAGGCAGCATGGGGCCTTTCCATCTGGGATCCAGCAGAGGTTAACAGAGCTGGTGGCTCTGGAGCCAAGGTGGTATGGCTTGGCTGGGAGTTGTGAGGGAGAGGCCCTGCCAGGGGCCCTGATTGGTCAGCACCTTCTCTATTCCATTGAATCCTGGTCCGGTCAGCTCTGTGAATTGTTTAATGCATATCTTGGCTCTGTCCCCTGGCTCGAGTGTCCCTAAGGCTGCAGCTACAGCTTTAGAGAGGATCTGTACCTTGTGCTGGTCACTTTTTTTGGGCATGTTACCTCCCTCTGAGATATGTAAGAGATACCACCGTTCCCTACCAGCTGGCTGTCTGTGGGAGGCCTTCATTTTGCTTTGCTTTTCTGAGACTTGGAGTGACTGTGAGGAAAGCATGGACTGAGTTTGCTTTCTTGCTGGCTCCTTCCCCAAGAACTGCTCGTGGACTGATAAAGCCAGAGAACACCTCCAGGGCCCCATGGCCTGTGCAGAGCCCGGTGCCATAGTGTCAAGCCTGTGGGGATGGATTGGGGATGTGGAGGCAGATAGAGCCACGTGGGAAGGTGGTATGTGTGGTTAGATCACAGGAGCAAGTCCAGGAGGGTGTGGGAGGACAAGTCCAGTGCTCAGCGAGGGCTGCCTATCGTGGCCCAGGATGGATGTGTACATCTCCTGTGAAGGATTTGCATCTGAGTGTCTGATACTGAAGGCAGGATGGTGCCCCGATCAGGGTCTGTAATGAGGCATGAAGTTATGAGATGGGCATCAGAGTTTTTGGTCCAAGGGAAACTGACCTTTTTTAAGGACCCTCCTCTCCTTATCTGATTTCATCCTCAGAACAACCATATGACATAGGGGTCACTTCCCTTTTATAGTTAAAGAAACTGATTAAGTGACTTAACCCAAGGTTATGTATTTGGTAAGTGAGGTTATTGAGATTTAAATGCATGCACTTCTTATTCCAAAGCCTCTACGTTCTCCTTACTCTTTTGGGTTGAAGTCAGACATTTTTGTGAACTAAGATCCTCAGGGGACTGATGTGAACTAGAGCGAAAAGGCAGACACCCAGAGGAACTTTCCAGTCACTGGGGACAGTTGTGCCACATTCCTTTTGGGGGAGGCAGGGCAGACGCAAATGCCCTTTGGTAGCCATGGACAGGCAGAGCTGAGTAAGGCCAGTACATGGCGTCTGCTGCTGTGTATGGAGCCTCTGCTATATGCCAGGGGCCGTGCCAGGCGCTGGAGATGCAGAACTCAACAAAGTCAAGTTTCCGCTTTCCTGGGGCATACATTCTAGTGTGGAGAGACACCGCTAATAATGATTTTTAAAAAGAATTCAAAAATGTACAGGATAGACATCTATGGAGATTGTGTGGGGATGAAAAGGGGGACCCCCACACACATAAGGAGGAGAATCCAGATGATAGTCAGAGGAATCTAGAGACTTAGGAGCTCAGCCACCTGCAGCCACATCAATTGAGCTTTCCTTCAGGGAGTTAGGACCGGCACAAACTAACCCCCTCTTTTTTCCTAGGGAAATCCATCCAAGGTCCCCATAGCTTACAGGAACTTGTCATGAGTCAGGGATCAAGGTGGGGTAGATGTCAAGCCTTTGGTCTCCAGCAGACCGGTTCTCTCCTGTCTGCCACGGTTGCCGTTGGCTTTCCGCCTCATGCCCTCCTAGGCATCAGCTGACTTCTTTTCTCGGGCTGGCCACTGTGCCCCATACTTGCCATGCAACACAGGGAAACATGCAGGTTAGATCTTTGCCGAGCCACTGGTCAAATGTTCCTGCAGGGGGCTGGTTCTGAACTTAGCCTGTCCTGCCAGGACAAGCCGTTCCCAGAGTTAATGGTCTCGCGATAGGGAAGGGATGGGCACCAGGCATAGAGAAGTGACCTGTGCCAGATGCTTGGTTGAGCTCTGTGTCTTGAGAGGCAGAGGCAGGTTGGTGGTGCTGGGGACAGGGCAGGCATGTGTCATGTGTTCAGCGCATGTAGCTCCAGGGCTCGGGACTTGTTTACTTGGTGGAAGAGACAGCGGACCTGCGAGTCAGGCCATGTGATTCTTCGCTCCTTGGCTGATCGTGGACAGCTGACCCATCAGACTGCACACACTGCCATCTGCTGCCAGAGGTCTGAAGTTGCACAGGGATGAGGTAGTGTAGTTGGGGGTGCTCAGGGAGGAGGAGGGTCAGGAAAGTGGGGTTTGTATTGCTCTGTGTTGAGGAGTCAGCAGACCTTGATTCTGGTCCTAGCTCTTGTTGGTAAAAACTCACTCACTCTCGTCCTTTCACCTCCAGTTTCATTATCTGTGAAATGAGGGGATGGAATCAGAATCTCTTTGGAGGTTCCAGCTTTATCCTGGGGCCTCCCTGAATGTTCATGGAGATCTTCCTTAGCCAGTAATTCAAGATGAGGAAAACTAGGCCCAGGTTTCCACAAGAGAAGGGGAGGGATCTTGATGACCTGTCTCAAAGCAGCTGAAGAGGTACGGTTAGAATTAGGGTGGGTGGGTGGGAGGAGGTAGATTTTAAAGAACCTCCCAGAAGTGGAAGCAGAGGGCTGGAGGTTTCGCGAAGGTGTTGATGAGGATCCACCGGGTGGCAGGGGACATGGCTACGGGCTTCTCCTGGGAGGCTTGTTGGAGATGGGGTTATGTGGGAGCTGCTGGGGGGCTTGCTCTCCTGCTCTGGGAGAGATGCTCCATCCTGTCTGGCCCAAAACCCTGGAGAGAGAATGCAGCTGTGGGTTGAGGGAGAGTCTGTGCCCCTTGCTTTCAGGAAGTTTTCCTTTATATTTAGCCTTCTCTTTTCATGTGTGTTTTGAGGCCCTCGACTAAAAAATTAAATTTAATTTTGAAAAGAAACAATGAAAAAAATTTTAAAAATATCTCGGAGCCACTGGTTCCATTTTGGCTTTTTAGTCTTGAGTCACGCTTAAAAAGATAGCAAAATAAAACACATGCAGGGAAGCCAAAAGTCCCAGGCCCAGCCAGACTGGGGCTAGGAGTGGCTGGGACTCTGGCCTAGCTTCTCCACGGCAGTGTTACTCCCAGACATACACCACTTCTGCAAGGCTGTGTGGGTAGGAGCCCCTGGGGCTGAGGGGGCACATCATGCAATCTGCTAAGCAGAATGTAGAGTTTTAAAATAGCTACATTTCTCCAAGACACTATCTGCTTGCCGCTTTGTGGGATGTTTACCTGGGATTAATAATAGCTGAGTGCCACCCCACTGCCAGTATGGAATAGCAAACAGCGATCTGGGCTAGGACTCAGGCAAGAGAGGAATTGAGTAATAACCATCGTGTCAGCTCATAGTTCTTTTCACACTTGCTGGCTCATTTGGTCCTCACACAGCCCTGAGAGGGTAGGTGGTCTTATCCTTGTCGTTGGTAAAACTCAGCCAGAGAGTCCATCCTGCCAAGATCTAACTGCTTGTAGCTGCTTCTCGCGGGTCTCCCATTCAGGTCCTCTGACTTCAGCTGTCATTTTCTTGGGGTTCTGACTAGTGGGTCAGCGACAGGAGTAGGGGAGTGGAGTCTTTGGCAGTTTCCTTAATTTCTGAAGGCCTTAGAGGGCCTAGAGATTCCTTTTCTATATGTTGAATGGGAAATGAAACCTCAGCATGTCCAGGTCCTCCAACTCTCTGATTCTTCAGACTTCTTGGAGCTCTTGTGAGAACTGGCTTGCACTTCTTGGCTGGGAAGCCAGCCACTCACCATGTATTCTTGGAGAGGTTTCCTGTATTTGGAAGCTTCTGGAATATGTGATGCATCAAACCACTGTGACACATCTGTATGGCACCTCATGCCTATGCACACAGGCATGCATCTGAGTGCAGCTCACTTAGAGGTGAGGCCCAGTGTGGGGTCTTTGAGATTTTTTCAACACCTTTGTAAGAGATGCCCTGAGCCTTGCCCAGCATGCATGTTGTGTGTATGCTACCTGTTTGCTGGCTAATGTACAGCGGCTGCTGGAAGCCTTGGCTAATGTACAATGTAAAGTAAGGGACTACAAAGACTGGCTTCAGCTCTGAGTGTCTCCTTCATGATTGACTTGAAAAAGTAGGGCTTACCCACAGAGAGAAAGGTGGGTAAGAGAACTCATGGGTGTCAGTTTTCCTTAAAGGCAGAGCATAACCCCCCAGTCTTTATAAGGGCTGCTAAGGCAGAGTATTGGACAGCAGGACTTCTTGGCCAGTTAGCCCTCTGAGTGACCTTTGTTTAAATAGACCTGGAATTTGTATGAAGGGGGAAATAATGGTTTATCTTTATTTACAGCTGATTTAGCCACGATGGTTTAGACTTTTTCTGGGGATATTCCTTTAGGGCGATTGAGGCTGGACAGGGCAGCATGCATATGTGTCTCTGAATGTCCGTCCTTTTGTATTTCCAGAATACATCCTTGGCTCATACAGAAACCCTGTGATGGGGAATCCACAGTGGAATTGTTTTAGTGGATAAAGCCTTCTGTAGCTTCATGTGTGAAGATTTGTCATGTTGGACCCATGTTGGACCCAGTTCATTCTGTTCACTTGAAGGATGGAAAAGAGAATGGGCAGAATTTCAGCAAGGAGAGTGATTTGGGTTAGACTTCTGAGAGAACTGTGCATCACCTCTGCTGAGGGTTCCTGAGGAAAGATGAAGCTTCTTTATTTGAGGTAGGAGACTGGGTGTCCGCCACAGGATCCTCCCAGTCCAGAGTCTGTGGCACTTTGAGATGGTCCCTGGAACAGCATGAGGTCTGGGTGCCAGGATCTAGAGCAGGCATTTCTCTCCATCTTTCCCATCTGCCTTCAAGACAGGCCCAAGCTGGATGGAATTGAGGGGATACATGGGCAGGGTACACCAGTGTAGGCATCCAGCCTGGAACTTTGACCTTGTTTCTTTTTGCAGAGAGAACTTCTGGCACTGATCTTAAGAAACTGGTGTTACTTGCATATAAAAAAAGAGAAAGTCATGTTGTCCCTCATCTTTTCCAGGAAAAAGCCCTGAGCTGCTCTAATCCTATGATGCGGAGGGAGGAGGGCCATGTAGAGGACGCAGGGCCAGACATAGTTTGCTGGGAAGAAGGTAGGAGGTGGGAGAGGAACATCCCAGGGCAGGCCCACAACTCTGGGAGCCACGTTGCATGCTATACTAAAGACACAGGGATGTGTTCAAATGGGCCTACTATTTAGAGGTAACCCAGAGTCTGAAATAAATCAGTTAGTGGCTAAATGAGAGTTGTATTAAATGTGGAAAATCATATATTCTTTTGTGTCATCACCACCTACAGATTTAGCATCAAAAGTCCTGAAAGGCTGAGGATGGTGAAATGAGCCCTGTCTGTAAGATCATGCTTATTATATATTGACTTTTTGTCTCTCTTCGTTCCTATTTCCCACTCTTTCTTATTCCTTAGGTCTACATGAATATTTATTTATGCATGCAGTTGTGTTATTTCCTTGGGGTATAGTTCTTCCAGTGTCATTGGCATCAATGAATGTGTGACTTTGATTTCAAATGTAAACAAACCACTGGCTTACAGCAGGCACCAGCCATCTCTGAGACAAGGGCTCCGGCAGCTGCCTGCAGACGCCCTTCCCCCGTAGCCCTGTACTGTTTCGGCCGGATGCCTGAGATGAGAGTCAAGAGTGTCCTTGCAGGGACCTGCTCGACCCCACGTCATGTGTCCTGCTTGGTGGGTGGTGCTCACACATGCATCTTCCAATCTTATTAGCTGGTACTGCTTTTCACCTTGACCCAAGGAGTGGTGTTGGAAGTTTGAGACTGTACGTACCCTGCTAGGGGGCCAGAGATGACAAGCCCAGACAGAGAAGAAGGGAATGCAGGCTCCTGGCCACTAGCCTCTCTCAAGACAGGTGGACTTTGTGTTAAGCGAACTCATTTAATCTTTTGGGCCTAATAGAAGTGATTTGTATTTTCTCTCCTTCTCTCTTTTCCCTCCTCTCTGTCACTCACCCTCCCCCCACTCCCCAGCCTCCAAAGAATTTAATCTGCTGGACAACAAACAATACTGTTATAAAACTTTGAAAACAAGAGGGCGCGGCCTCCCTGACAAGGAGAAGGGCATGCCGGGTAACGGCCCGAGGGAGCGTGCCAGGCCTGAGATGGAGCCGGGCGAGAGCCCAGTTGGCTGGGTACCTGGGCGCCTGCCCCTGCATAGCCCACTAGCCGCACCATCCCCAGGCCAGAGGGGAAGGAACCGAAACAAAAGGGGGGGCAGAGAAACGCTTGAAAAGGGAAGTTGCACATGTTCCCCTCTCTCTGATCTGATGGGAATGCACTAGACTGTGAAACTTCCTCCTCCACCTCTTCTCCCGAGCCCCTCCCTCCCTCTTACCCTCCTTCCTCCTCTCTCCTCCCTCCTTTCTCCTCTTTCCTCCTCCTCCCTTCTGCTACTCACTATTCTTGAGCCTGGCAGACAGAGGTCCTGATAGCAGAATGAGGCTGGAATAGCACCATAGGTGCAGCTACCAGCTGGGCCAGCCAAAGGAGAAGGAGAGAAAGTGGGCTCGCAGTTGGCTTTGGACTCCAACCTACCCTCTGTCTGGCCCAGCCTCCTTCCCTTCTATTAGGGAAGTGGAACCACGTCATGTCACAGGGTGTGCCCAGTCCATGTGTGTGGACCAGGTGTGTGCCCAGGTACTGGGGAGAACTGCCAGTCAGAGGTTAGTTCAGGAAGCACCCTGGGCTTCCTGGTGCCCCCCTCGGGCTGTGCTCTGCTCTGGGGAAGGTGTTTGACTTGTTGAAATGCTCTCTCCTTTGAGATGCTGTGCTCTCCCTCCAGGGAGGAGCAGAGGCTGTGCTGCAGAGGCTGGGGCATGCCTCTGGAGGAGCTCTTGGGAACAGGAACGTGCTTCTCCCAGCGAGAGCAGCCATGCCGTCTTGTGAATGTGGTGCCTGGTAGGATACTGCGTCTGTTAGTTACTTCTTCTTGGTGGCTGAAGGAGGAGGTCACCAGCTCTGCCTTAGGGAGGTGCGGAAGCTGGGCTTTGGGGCGTCTCCTTCCCTACCTCCAGAGTTAGATTTCACCTGAGACTGTGGTTTCACTTTTGAGTCCATCTTCACTGAGTCAAGCAGATAATTTAGGAATGACCAGGGAGCAGCGTTGGTTTGCCTTTGGATCTGCATTGGTTTGGACCCGTGAACTCTGTGGTGGGCATTGTGTTTGTGTAATAGACCATTGGTATGCTCATTTTTCCTCTCGTGGAAAGCACTAGCTTCCTTGAAAGCAGTTCAGGGCCATGCCTATCCTTCTGTGCCAGAGCTGAGCCCTTCTACTGGGGGGATGTGGAGGCACCCGAGCCCCAGTCTTCATTCCACTCCTCCTCCTTCCCTTTGCCCTCCACTGTCTTTTGCTGTCCCCCCAGCTTATCCCAGGGGCAGGGTAACCTTGGTGCATCCTCCTATCCAGCCAGCAATCCCGACCAGGGGCCCTGTGCCTGGACTGAGTCTAGGCTTTTTGTCAGTAGTGTTAAGGGATGGACGGAAAACTGAACTTTTAGGAGTGCAGCTGCCTAGGAACATAGACCTCCATACCTCTGACCTAGGGGAAACCAGAAAAACTGATACTGGGTCCACATAGGCTTGGAAGGCTGTTACTTCTTGCGTTGTTACCTGAGTGGCAGTTTGAGGGGCACTGTGGGTTTGGAGGATGTGGTTCCCACACTGGGGCTCAGGGCCTGGGAAATGCAGTGGTCCCTGGGTTCTGAGTCCTCCTTTGAAGGCCACCCTGCCAGAAAGGAAGAGCCTAATGGAGGTTTCTGGGGACTTTGGGCCAGCCAGTAACTCCATGCTCCCTCTTGCCCACCCTTGACCCCTCATGTATATACCCTTCCTTTTGTCACCCTTCCCTCTGATTCACAGCCCCCACCCCGGCAGCTAAAGACAGAATGTCCAGGCTGCTGCCTAGAATGACAGGAAGCTGGGCTGCCCTTTCAGTTTATACATGCAATGGCCTGGGACTGTCTCTTGAGGGCAAGACATTCCCCTTTTACAAAAGAGCCTTCCCCAGGCCCCTCTCTTACCAAGATGAGCTCTTCCTTACTGCCAGGAGCCCTGAAATCAGCATTCCCAGAGGAAAGAAGATGGCCATCTGGGCTTGGCTTCCGGCTCCCCCCATCTGGCTGGAACACACATCAGTCACGTAAGTAGCTGTGACTCAGCACCCAGCGCTGCCTTGGCAGAACCTTCCCACGTTCTGGATTTGCACACAGTGTGGTAGCGCAGCACAAGCAAGCAGGGTTAGGCAACTGGGGGCCAGTGTCTGTTTGTTCAGTGGGTTTGCTTGTAGATTTCAGAAACGAGAATTCCTTCACCTTCCCATTTTCTTCCAGTGTTATTTTTTACGTACCATGCTAGGCTTTAAAGACAAAGCATCATTTACAGAATGAAGCAGAAGCTGTCTTTGCATCTCCAAACTGTTTTTAACCAACAGCCTATAGATTGTATTTAACCCTCAGATGTGTTTGACCTGCACGGGTTTTGGTTTTGGTTTTGGTTTTGGTTTGAGACAGGGTTTCACTCTGTAGCCCAGGCCGGAGTACAGTGGCACAGTATCAGCTTGCTGCAACCTCTGCCTGCCAGGCTCAAGCAGTTCTCATGCCTCAACCTCCTGAGTAGCTGGGACTACAGGTGTGTGCCATCACACCTGGCTAGGGTTATTTTAATGTATCTGATTTTGCATGCATTTAGACAAAGTACGGCCTCTCCAGGACACTGTATTTCTGCTGCCTGCTGTTACCACTTCTCTGTCTCAGGTTTCCTGCCTGAGCCCACTGAGCAGCCTACCTCAGCCTCCTCTCTTTACATGTGAAGACACTGAGGCCCATTCAGGGCAAGTGGCAGGTCCCTGTTCTCAGAGTTGGGGCCAAGCAGGTATTAAAACCATTGTGTTCTGATTCTCTGTGTGCCCAGGCAGATGAATGCCCTGGTGTGAGGTGGAGAAACCTCCAGGTAGAATGTGGGGACAGAAGTGGACCAGGCTGGAGTATAGCTCCCACACCTTTTCCCTGCATGGCAGCACTCACAAGACTGACATACCCACCCTTCTGGGTGGGTGGTTTTCCTCCCCAGACAGCCATGCCAACGCTTTCACCCTCGGCCGGTTTGTTTGGAGTCATTAGGCTGAGGTGGGTAAAACCCGTCACCCTCCTTGGATGGCAGCAGGCCGGGGTTTTCACGGGCTGCCTTCTTACAGGTGTAGGTGGCCTTCAGGCATGGTACCAAGGAGAGCAAGCCCCTTCCAGCCCTTGTCAAACTAACTGGCTGCTTCCTAGCAGGGAACAGCCACCAGCTTGCTTCAGCGAAGAGTCATTGCTCAGCTAACTCTGAGAGGAGAAAACTGGTTCTATTGGGAGGGCTGAGACCTGAAGGACCCCTTTTAACCAGTGGAATTGGAAAGGCAAAGGATTTCAATACTAACGTGATTTTTTCTCCACTTCTTTTAGAGTGTTTAATTAAAGTGATGCATTGTTAATGGCTTCTTATCTCTTCTTCCAGAGAGTTAAGAGTTAAATTTTAGAATCCAGGAGTGGGGACCCAGACTCTGGCTTCTGTTAATTCCCTCAGTGGCAGTGGCCCCCTGCTATGCACAGCCCCTCTGCTGGACTCCGAATGGTCCCTTACGGGTAGCAGGAGAGACGTTAAATAATCACACTGATGACCAAGTGAGATAAGTGGCTACTGAAGGAAAGAACTTGAGGCTGGCGAGGACCACTTAACCTTCTAGCAAGCCGGGCTAGACTCAGGGAGGCTTTCCTGAGCTGAGGGGAGGATGACTGAAGTTCCCTGGAGTGGTGGGGGGTGGGGGCGGGGCTGAGGGGTGGTAGCTAAGGGAGGGTGAAGGAGAATATTCCAGAAGAGACAACAGCTTAAGCAGGGCCTTGCGATGGAGGGAGGTGCTTTCTGATCACCGCGGAACACCTGTGTGAGGGCTTATAGGAGGGGGTTTGTGGATACTGGTAACTAGAAGTTGATAAGGAAGAGTGGCTAAAATGAAAAGCGGAAAAGTGAGAATCTCATCAAATCCCCTCATTTTACAGGATTTGAACTCCCAGTAATAACTGTCCTTAAACACTCACTCCTGACCTTACAACCAGGCTGTTACCTGGTTAACAAGCCCCAGGTGTTGGCTGCAGTTGTCATCAGTGAGAGCCCTTGTGTGCATATCTGCCCCGGCTCTCCCACCTGTGACTGAGGCTGGCAAGTCCCACCATGGGCCGTAGAGCCTAGTGCTGGTGACAGAATCGCTTGTTGCAGGTTCATCTTTGGCGTCTTTCCCACAGCCACAGCCATGCTGGGGAAAGACAGCAGAGGAGCTAGAGGAGCAGGAGAACAAAACAAGCTGCCCCAGACCACCCAGCCTTCGCAGAACCCAGATCGTGCTCCTGTCTCCACCTAAGTATAACGTGTTATGTAGTCAGTATGATCCCAATCAGTGCAGAAGTATCACCTAGGAATTTCCTGCCCCACCCACCCTGTTTTGTTCTTAATGAAGTTCAAGAACAAAATGAGATGATAGTCAAGTTATGGAGCAGGCTGCAGTGGGTACAAGGGTGGAAACGCAGTCTTTGGAGTTAGACCTGGGATCTGCATTTATTGGTTGTGTGACTGCAGACAAGTTATTTAGCCTCATTAAGGATGAATTTCTTCTGCAAAAATTGGAATAATATCTGCCCCATACGACTGTTGTGAGAATTAAATATCACAACTTTTGATGTTCAAATTCTATTTCTTACTTCTCCTTCTAGCAACACATACTGTTAGTGCCAGGAACCATAAAAATTATAAGCCTGTATCTGGAGGCCGGAATAATTGGTAGGGAACCTAAAATACACAGTTTCTACCCTGTCTCTTTTCTCTTGGTTATGGTATCAGAGGAAATACACGTATTTTCTTAGCTTCAGACAACCAAAAAAGATGATGCCGTAAGGAGATGGGAAATCTAATTTGGAATACAGTGTGCAAATCTTATTTTCAAGCAGAGTTTGAAAATAAAACTCAATTCTTATGTTAGAGGATTATCTGCTTAATACAATTATAGGGTGCCAGTTTAAGTCACATCAGAGGTTAAATAAGATTGCAGATTAACGGGGTCATATTTGAATGTTCTGATACTTACATAAGAGGTGGGAAGGAGGAACGCATGCTCTTCTCAAATAAGACACATAGAAGAGTTGCCCTGGCCCAGGTGGAAACTCACCTTTGTGTAGCAGCTGGACCTTCACTCCACAGGCAGATAGGGTGCTTGTGTCCTGATGAAGTAAGAGAATATATCTGGAAACACTTTGTATACTGTGAAATACTATACAAATGCAGGGAAGTATGAATGTAAATATTAATGTATTTTAATGATAATTTTGGCTATTTCATCATATATAATAACTTATGGTGACTGGTATGAAGTTAAATAGAATTAACCTAGAATTAATGAGTTTTGTATTGCTCTCATCTATTTGAAGCATCAGCTGTGACTTTCATGTTGCTTTGCGCAGCACTGTGTAACCTCCTTTGTGCCTTTCCCATGGAGCACTGTGTCATATCACAAGTAGAACTGCAAGAAGACATTTCTCCTCAGGGCAGAGGCTGGGTCTTCCGATTGAATCTCCCTTCTTTCTTCATTGAGATCCTCTTCTTCTGGAAGCTGGTTTCACATGGTGGCTTAGATTTTTCCATCTTTGTATCTAGCACCATTTGAAATCAGTGTTTTAGGAGTAAGAATTGCAGCACAGCCAAGGGTGGACTGCAGAGGAACTGCTGCTCATGGGACTGGCTCCTCTCCTCCTGCCACTTGAGTCTGTTCGAGAAGTCCAGGGAAGAACTTGAAGAGCAAAATACACTCTTGAGTTTGTTGGGTTTTGGGAGAAGTGACAGTAGGGAAGGGGGTTGTGTTTAAAATAAACACAGTGGCTTGAGCAGGGGCAGAGGTTGTGATGCTATTTCTGTTGACTCCTAGCAGCCGTTACCAGCATGAATGTGTTGGTAGGGCCTTTGAGTGTGGCAGTTGTCATACTCTGTTGGATAACAATGTATTGGGTATTGGTTGTCATGGGGCAGGGGAGAGGGCAGTACACCTGGAGGACCATTTTGTCCACATCAGCACCGTCAGTCTGCTCTTAGAGGATGCCCTGGAGTATTCCCCGTCAGTTGCGGGGCACCCGAAATCAGACTTGCCACCTGGACTGTCGAGGTGCAGACCCTGGGAGCACCACTGGCCCATCTCTTACACAGGCTGACCGATTTCTCCTGGTGTTCAGAGTCTGTTTTTGTCTAGCACCATTTGAAATCGGTTATGATGTAGGGGGAAAAGCAGCAGCCTCGAAGTCTCATGCCAAGTCTGGGCGGCAGCAGCCTGTGGTTTCCTGGAAGATGGATGGGCAGAGCATGGGGAAGGAAGATCATGTTTTTCCCTACTAACTTCTTTAACTGCATGTATGATACGTTATTGCAGAGGTAAGAGATAGTTTAATGGATTTTAAAAAACAAATTACTATAATTTATCTGATGTTCTCAGTTGCATTTTGCTGAAATGTAGTACTGCACTAAATTCTATAAATTGATTGCTGTTGAATTATCTTTCTGTTGAGAAGAGTCTATTCATGCATCCTGACCTTAATAAATACTATGTTCAGTTGATCATGTCTGTGTTTTTCATCTATTATTTCCCATTCATAATTCTGTGATGATAAGAAGTGGGTCCTGAAAAATTAATTTGCTATGCAGATCTTGCCTACTTCATAAAGAATTCAAAGTAGGTTACAGCCAGACAGACATTAAAAATGAAACCCATTAAGGCAAGAATGAAATTCTGTGAGCCAAGAAATGAAATGAGAGAACAGATTAGGGAAGAGAAGAAATGTTGAAGATCAAGGCTGAGGGATGCTCCCTACTGAATGGGAAAATTGTCCTTGGTTCCCCATGGGCTGTAGACACAGCCCTTCTGCCAGCAACTGTTCCTGCAAGGAACTTATGCTCAACTGAACATACTGTCACATGGTTCCTTGGAGGGGCACAGACTGATTTCACTTGTTTTATAAAAGATTGAGTGATACTTTTGACTGTTAGTTTATGTCAACACTTGAAAACAAGGTGAGCCAGTTTTTTTTGTTTCTGTTTTTGTTTGTTTCTTTGTTTTAGACGGAGTCTCACCCTGTCACCTAGGCTGGAATGCAATGGCATGATCTCTGCTCACTGCAACCTCCGCCTCCCAGGTTCAGGCAGTTCTCCTGCCTCAGCCTTCCGAGTAGCTGGGATTACAGGCATGCGCCTCCATGCCCAGCTAATTTTTGTATTTTTAGTAGAGACGGAGTTTCACAATGTTGGCCAGGCTGGTCTCGAATCCTGACCCCGTGATCTACCCGCCCCAGCCTCCCAAAGTGCTGGGATTACAAGTGTGAGCCACCGCACTGGGCCCAGTGAGCCAGTTTTGTAAAGCTATTCAGAGATCAGCCAGATTTGACTTGATAGGGGATCAAGCTTGTAGGATTTTCAGGAAGGCAGGCTGTGGCCCCTTGATCAGGCTTTTTGCACAGGAGGTGCATGACTATGAACTACCTGCAGTACAACTCTTTTAAAGCCAGTGGCTTGCAGTAAATCATGGCAAATCAGCCACCTAGGAAGCCATTTCTAAGCCCAACCCCCTGCCACAGTCTTCCCCCAGATGGCTGCCCTGCCCAGTGGGCTGAGAGTGGGGGGCGGAAGTAGCATTTGCTGGCAACACTTGCCAGTACATGTGTTGCACCCCCTCACTGCAGCTGCAGTGCTATTTCAGGCTGTTGATGGAAGAACCCATGTTCTAATCCCCAGGATGTGGTGGTGGGAAGACCCTAAGTGGTGGTGTTAAGACCCTAAGTTACATTGTTTTATTCACTTCCCACCGAGATAGGCTACAATAGTATTAAATACCTATAGGTTAGACATCTTTGGGGTCTGTTGTACTACCTACCAATTAAACAGTTTTTGATCCACCCACCACACTCAAAGCTCCAGCCTAGGTGTTGCAAATACAAACAAGTAAAACAGATTTTTGCTCTCAGGAGGCCCTGATTCCAGTCCTCAAATGAGTAAGTGCGAAATCGAATTCAGCATCAAAGCACAAAAACAATGTTTTGAGACGTCTTTTCTATAAAAGCAGTTTATGTTACACTCATTGAATGCTTAAATAGTGCCACATTGCTAAGTCATGAGAAGCAAAATGTAACTGGGATGCCTCTCAAACAGGATTGTTTTGTTTTATTCATTTGGATGCAGACAGCTCTTTACCTAAAATTGCCATTCTGAGGTGTTTTTGCACAATCAGTTAGTAATTATGTAGAATGTTTCTTCCAGAGATAACATCTTGAATCAGGTTTATGAAGCCATGCTATCAACCTAGGTAGAAAACGCTTTGTAGTACATGGGTCCTGCTTATCTAAATTTTACCAGATTTTTTAACCGTAAATTTATAAGCGGGTCTTGGTGAATATATAATGAAAAAAATTATTGAGTGGGGAGGCTTATCAGACTGACAGCACCTTCAAGCCTCATGCAAGTTGGACTGGCAAATCCCACCTGTGGAAGTAAACACTAATGAGTCCTTCATAAACATGGATGAGACAAGTCAAATATTTGGCCAATTTAGGCGAAACAGAAATAAGTCTAGAACTGGATAATTCTTTGTGTAAGAGACTGACCCAGACCTTCACTTTGAGAAGCTGGCGTGTAGGTTCAGGAGAGTACCTGGCAGACTAGTGTGTCCATACATCGATGGAACTTGAGAGTTTTCCTTGAACACAAAAGTTGTACTTTTGAGTTTATTCTAGTATGATGGTGCCCTACCCTATCTTCCTGTTCAGTTCACCCAAAGAGTCTTTAAATTAGTGTTCCCTGGGTCCCATCCCTACAATCTCGGGTTTTGGCTGGTCTGGGAATGGGCCTGGACATCACTGTTGTTTTAAACAAGTTGAGAGCCTCTCTTCTGTGGTCTTGTTCCTAAAATGCTTTACTACTTAGTGTGGTCTGAGGGCCCCCAGCACTGGTGTGTTAGTTTCCTGTGGCTCCCCTAAAAAATTACCACAAACCTGGTGTCTTAAAACAACACACATGTATTCGTACAGTTACAGATGTCAGAAGCCTGCAGTCAGCTCACTGGACTGCAAGGGCCGCCCTCCCTCTCAGAAGCGCCAGGAGAGAGCAGGTTTTCTGGTCTTCAGCTGCTAGAGCTGCATTCTTTGGCTTGCACCCCCTTCCTCCGTCTTCCAAACCAGCAGGGCAGCCTTGTGCTTCAGCGTCCACATTGTCTTCTGGCACAGTCAAATCTCCCCCTGCCTCCCTCTTAGAAGGACCCTTGTGATTACATTTAGGGCCCCACCTGGATAATCCAGGATAATCTCCCTATTTCAATTTTCTTAATCTCATCTGTACAGACCGTTTTGCCATATAAAGTAACATTCACAGGTTCCAGGTCTTAGGACCTGGATATCTTTAGAGGCCGTTAATATAGCCCACTACAAACAGCAGTTCTTAGGAACTCATTAGAAATGCAGACCTCAGGCCCCAACCGATCGATACCTTTTGAATCTTCTGATTCTAATTTCTGTTAAGAAGATCACCATGTAACCAGCTAGCACACTAAGATTTCAGAAGCATGATGCTATGGGAACCTAACCAAAGAATTCTCTAATCACTGAGTCCCAACTTAAATACAAATTTACAGACTATTTTTCCTAGGAACTCTTTCAGGTGAAGTATGTTAATCAGAAGATAGATAATTTTCCTGAACGCCATTCTGAAGTGCTTCTCCAAGCGTTTGTTTCTGAATTCTCTCTCAATGAAGCCACAAGCCCCAAACGCCAGGATAGTGGGGCTCCTGTTTACAGTAGTTTAGCACAGGGTTTGCCACTGCACCATATTATAATAGTGTGGGTTTTTAAAAAGCTACATGAGAGACGTAAATCTTATAAAGGAAGGTGGAGTCTCCTAACATCAGTTTTACTACCTCTGTACAGGTTTCCCTGGGTTATGTACTTTCAAGTCAGGAATCAGGACGGGTGGCTTTTTCAAATGTTATCTATACTTGTGGCAATTGGTTTACATTCTGCTGGTATGTGAGAGGGAAGGAAAAATTGTTTATTGACCACAGATCCACAATATTATACTTGTCCTATACTTAAGCAATAAGGGACAGCATTTAAAACTCTTTTAAAAATGTTAATTTTGGCTTGGCGTGGTGGCTGATGCCTGTAACCCCAGTAATTTGGAACACTGAGGCAGGCAGATTGCTTGAGGCCAGGAGTTCAAGACTAGCTTGGGCAAGATGCGAAAGCCGTTGGGGAAGCTAAGTTGGGAGGATCCCTTGAACCCAGGAGGTTGAGACTGCAGTGAGCTGTGATTGAGCCACTGAGCTCCAGCCTGGGTGACAGAGCGAGATCCTGTGTCAAATAAAAAATAATTTTGATCTCACAGAAGAAGAAGAGGGCTAGTCTTATACCATATCCCAAATGAAGTTTAAAATGTCTTCTGGGGAATCACAGCAATGACGGAAACTTCTGAAAAGTGACTTAAGTTTGAGCTGGTAAGGAAGGGATTGCCAAATGCCGTAACAGTCCACAGGAGGGCAGCAGTGCTCCGATTTACAAAGGATCAGTCATATTAATGTAACCTTTTCTGAGTGAGCCTGGATATTCTGATGAGAACAGTGTAGTCCAGGAAAAAAAAAAATCCGTATGTACAATCACTCAATTTTGAATCATTTCTGGAAGTTATTAGACTCCATGTTAAATCCTACTCAAGTACAAGTATGCAAAATTTAAAAATACGCAGAAAAGCTCATTCGTGGTTAAAATGTTAGCTGAAAGACATTACTAAGTTTTAGAATAACACAGAGTTGCCTGTTTCCCACAAACCCTAAAATCTACTTTAACACCACAAATTCATATTCCTTCTAATCTCAAGTCCCTTCAGCATTCTTCCGGATTTATTGTTAGTTACCTTACAAAGTAACTAACTCTCCCCATGTATTTTATGCCAATTTAAAAAATACATTACAGTCTCAAGGTCACATAAGATTTTCTAAAATGCTCTATTCATAGTCAGTATAATTTTCAGGCCGGGTGCAGTGGCTTACGCCTGTAATCCCAGCACTTTGGGAGGCCGAGGTGGGCGGATCACCTGAGGTCGGGAGTTCAAGACCAGCCAGATCAACATGGAGAAATCCCATCTCTACTAAAAATACAAAATTAGCCAGATGTGGTGGCGCATGCCTATCATCCCAGCTACTCAGGAGGCTGAGTCAGGAGAATCACTTGAACCCGGGAGGCAGAGGTTGCAGTGAGCCAAGATCGTGCCATTGCACTCCAGCCTCAAAAAATATATATACATATATATGTATATATACACATATATATACATATATAATTTTCACCTAGTGTTTTATTAAACAGATTGTTTCAGTATTTTTATATTTGACAGATAGCGTTGTTCAGTTAGCCAAACGACAAAACCTTAAGTCTTCAATGAAATTTTCTGATTTAATAGGCTGAATTAAGAAAGCCATAATTTTCTTCTATAAGCCTTTAACTTCTATCTTTAAAAGTTTATATAGAAAAATTGACTGTGGGGCTTGAGATTTACTAATGCATGGGTTTTCAACCTTAGATGCACATTGGAATCATTTAGGATGCTTGAAAATCCCTACAGCCAAACCACATCCCAGATCAATTACACTGGAAATATCTAGGGATGGGACCCAGGTGTCCGTAAATCTCCCCCAGTGATTGCAATGTGCAGCCACGGTTGAGAAACACTGAAGCCTGCTCTGAGAAATTTAGCAATCCGACTGAAATCTGCAGAGAAAGCAACAATGATTTTTGCAGAAACAACCAAATCCTACTAGTTACATAAATTTTATATTTTGTTGGGACTTGGGTTTTTATTTAGCTCTACATATGCGTTCATGGGATGTAGAAGATATATCTTCTACTGGACACATGTATATATAGATGCTTAAATGTGGCTATCCCAAGGTTAGGTAATAATAAAGACTATAAGAGCTGGGCAGAAATCAGGCACAGTTTCATGGAAGGGTAATATCTGAGCTGGGCCTTGGAAGATGCATAGGATCTCAACAGGACAGTGTGTTTCAAGCTACAGTGAACTAGGAATACAGCAGAAAGCACAGGGGAAATGGTCAGGCTTGACTAAGAGTAGGTTATTTGAAGAAGGGCGATAGAAAAGGCTTGGGGAAGAAAGTTGGGATTTAATTGTAAAAGGTCTTCAAGTATCAGGCTAAGAAATGTGGACTTCATCCAGTAGGTAATGTGATGTCACTGGATACCTCTGTGCAGTATCTATGTGATGGGTTAGGAGTGGAGAAGCCTGGGGATACTTAAGGGTCTGAGCTAGGAGGGACAGGATGAATGGCGGTGGGAGTGGAATGGTTAGAAGACGGCCCCAATTAGAAACATACTTCGATTTGAGACAGAACCCAAATAACACATCATCATGAAACGTCTCCAAATGTACAATTTTATTTTAACAGATTTCAAGAGTCAATTTTTTAAAAAGTGAGCAATAAAGAACTTCTATAAGTGAGACTTCTCATTTTATAGCAAATACATTTTTGCAGCTTAAAAAATTTTCTTAAATTCATATACACTTCTTCCTGTCATTTAAACAAACTTCCAGAGAAAACTGATCTCCATATATTTAAGTAACAAATTTGACAAAATACATATTTATACATAGATCTCTAATATAAACATTAAATTTGAAAAATCAAATGTGAAGCAGAAACCGCTATACAAGTATATTGTATAATATTTATTTTATACATTAAAGTATTTGAATATACTTCAATTAGGTTTTAAAAAAACACCATTCCTTGCTTCTAAGTAATTGCGACATTTTTGAAAAGCATGTGACATGGGTATAAACTTCAACTCTGTGCTTACTTCAGAATTCTTGTTTGTTCTCCTCAAACTTTTATCTTCCTAAAGCATCTCGCCAGAGATTACAAAGGAAAGGAACATGTACAGAGCACTATAAACATGTCTTGGACAGTAAAACAGTATTTATTCTTCTACACTCTTGATTCTCCAATCATATCTTCCTGAAGGCAACGTTTCTTTGGCCCAGTTTGTGCAACTAAACATAAAATTTCAAAACACAACTTTTAACAGTGTGATCTGAATTGGGAGTGGCAGTCCCTGCTTTTCGCCCACTGGCTTCTTTGAAAGAAACTGCTTGGCTAAGGGACTCAGTAGAGGGCTGAGATCTGCCTGAGTATAAAGTGCTACCTGAGTTATATTTACTTTTTTCATTCCTTGGTACAATCAACAGCAAATAGACAAAGTGAAGTTACCTTCTTGAGATACATGGCTTACTTTGTACTCTGCCTTTTAGGAGATGAGGTAAGACACATACATAGGTAAGAGGCTTCTACTAGCCAAGGCAATGTAAATGGACTAAGATTCTCACATGACTTGAGGTTATCTCATGAATTTATTCTCTTCAAAACCACCTACTTTTAGATGGCATGTTTAACACCTCTCTTTATTTAAGGAGGGAAAGAAAAACACATGTAACCAGAATTCAGAGTGGGTTACTCAACCTAAGAGAACATATGGAGTTCTCTTTGGGAAAACCACAAGGCTACAGTGTTCACTTCACACCATGAAGTGGCACTCCTGTTACGGCTGTCAGAGTCCTCTCACTTCTTATGAAAGGATGCATCTGATTCTGAAATTACTGATATATGCGATCAGTTAGGGATGTTTTAAAAAGTGAAAACAAATGCCACACATACACTTTCTAGCTTTCTGAAATCACCAAACACATTACAAAAAATAGATAATTTACCCTATTAACTTTTAGAGAATTTTCCAATAATATTCTTGGTTAAGGAAGTCAAGCTTGTGCATATTCCCAATTTTCAGTGTTCTTGTTTTTAATGCACAAGAGCCAAAGTAGTATACACATATTCGTAAGGGCTTTTTACAACGAACGATATGTAAAATACATTCTATAGTTGGTGAAAGAATGAATCTTAAGAGTTGGCATTAATCTTTGAACAAAAAAGATTTCAAAGCCACTTTCTTTACAAAGAAAATATAATTTCATTTTGAACTATATTTCTTTAATTTTGCCAATTTTATAAAATACAGCACATCCCTGCTTTAATACAACCAGGCATGCTGTGCTGACTCGGTCCAATAAATCTAAGTGTTATTTAAGGGAAAACAGGCAATCTGTTCATACCCAAATTCATACAAGTTTCAAAGAAGCATCAAAGCATGCTACCTACATTCAAGCCACATTGGAATGTTAGTTAAGCCACAGTTGCATTCATGAGAGTGAAACTAGAGAATAACAACTGGGTATCTGAAGATTTTAATAGAGGTCAAAAGATGAACTAGCAAACGAGGTTGTGGAATCCACTCAGCCTCTCTGCTCTGCTGGAGCGGTTGATTTCATCTGGTAAGTGGCATATTCAGGTCCACCATCTGCTTTCCTGCAAACCAAGGTATAAAGATCGTGTCAAAGATAAATATAATTAAGTACAGAAATTAAATTCCAGAAGCCTATTCAGAAAATGAACAATTAAAAAAATACTTTATACTACTGAGTCGCTAACCTGGGAAATAAATTATTCTTTTAAAATAATTTCAAATGTTCAACTGGTCTCACTGTAAAAAAAAAAAAAAAACTTTCCTTTGTCCCAGTCTTATATTTCTGATCCCCTCCAAAACAAGAAATAGAGCAGTAGCATACAAAGTACTTAGTAACTATGTCCTCATTTTGATGTAGGGTCAATGGGAAAGACTGGAGACAAACGCATGCTTTCCTGATCCCTCCATTTTAAAGCTGTAGCTCTGGCACAGAACCTTCAAAAAGATAGTGGTTTTAACTGTTCAAGTATGTGATGCCTCATCTACCCCTCACTGTCAAGAAAATCATGTATTCCACTAAGAGTCTCCTAAATAACAAAAGTTTATGTCACACTTTTAGTATAACAATAGACATCTTTGTAAAACCTATTATTCTAGTCTAGTGCTGGCCAAAGATAGATGATGCCAGTCATACATGTAATTAAAAATTTTCCAGAAGCCACTTTTAAAAACACAAATAGAAAAAATAATTTCATTTTCTTTAACCCAGTATAAGCAAAATATTGGGATGTATTTTACATTTTTTTGCGCTTAGTCTTTGAAATCCAGTGTGTGTTTGACACTTGCAGCATACCTGACATTGGGCTAGCCACTTTGGAAGTCCTTAGCAGTCACACATGGCTACTGAATACTGAATTGGACAGCACAGCTCTGGTCCCTCCCTGCCTTAGTAAATTGACTTTAATAGAAAAATGAAAACCAAATTTGAACCAGTCATTCTTTACTAGTATGTGTGCCACAGCAAACACATTGCCTTTCCAATGTCACAGCTAAGCATGTTAATTTTGGATACTTTAATAACCCATGTATGCCTAGTGTTCCATTATTGGAACACTAAGCATGTGGAATTTATCTCCTACTGCTCAAGGTCATCGCCAGGGTCTGACGGCAAAAATTTAAAAACTTGCAACCTCAGGCATAAATGGGTTTGTTCCTCTTTCTTGGGGAGGCCATCATTATGGTTCTCCACTGTATCATTACTATACTTACAATATTGCAGTTCCCTAAGGACTGTTGTGATGACAGACTTAATGGTTTGGCCTGTCACTGAATTCTCCAAGACCACTATATTTTTCTTTTCTTTCCTTTTCTTTTTTTTGAGACAGACTCTTGCTCTGTCGCCCAGGCTGGAGTGCAGTGTGGTGTGATCTTGGCTCAATGCAACCTCCTCCTCCCAGGTTCAAGCAATTCATGTGCCTTAGCCTCCTGAGTAGCTGGGATTACAGGCATACACCACCATGCCCAGCTAACTTTTGTATTTTTAGTAGAGACAGGGTTTCACCATATTGGCCAATCTGGTCCGCCTGCCTCGGCCTCCCAAAGTGCTGGGATTATAGGTGTGAGCCACCGCACCCAGCCACCACTATATTTTTCTAAGTAAATATTTTTTTCCCATAGTAGTAGAATCTGTTTCTTTAAATACAATTTTAAATAGAAACCCAATCTATGCCAAAAATAAAAGGCATTAACATAAATTTAAAGAAACATTTATTGGATATAACAATGAAACTATTTTGAAGATAGCAAAATATTAACTACTGCATTCATTCAATTATCTTCAAATGTTTACAGATACCCTGAAGCTCAGAGAGTCTAAAAACTATTTTCGTAGTTGGCTTTAGCCTCAAAAGTGTCCTAAGAGACTAAGAAAATACAGTAGGCTTCCCTTGTCCACGGTTTCACTGTGCATGGTTTCAGTTACCCATAATCAAATACAGTCAAAAAATATTAAATGGAAAATTACAGAACTATATTTTAGATTGTGTGCCATTCTCAGTATCATGATGAAATCTCACACTGTCCCACTCCGTCCCTCCCAGATATAAATCATCCCTTCGTCCAGCATACCCACGCTGTGGACACTATGTGCCTGTTATTCAATAGCTGTCTTCGTTATCAGATTGACTGTCACAGTATCACAGTACCTGTGGTTAGGTAACCCTTATTTTACTTACTGGCCCCAGAGCACAACAGTAGTGATGCTGGCATATTTTTATAATTGTTTGATATTAGTTATTGCTGTTAATCTCCTACTGTGCCTCATTTATAAATTAAACGATCATAGGTATATATGTACAAGAGAAAACAGTATATATAAGGTTTAGTACTATCCCAGGTTTCAGGCAACCACTAGAGATATCCCCCCATGGATAAGGAGGAACTACTGTACATAGGACTGGGTAGGCCCAGACTGCCAATTCTGGTTAGTATGTTTTATCTTTATGTTTATGCTTTCCCCGTGATCAAAGACACCACTTTGCTTTTACTAAGAAATTGTCCTTCCAACTGGCCTTTGTAGATCCTGCTCCCAAACTTTTGATTATAACCTAGGGTAGGGCCCTCACATTATAAGACGTGGGATGCGTATCTCCCTCTCTTCCCAGCTCTGCAGACACACATTCTAGCACAAACAGAGGAATAGTTCCAATTCAGTTCGAAGACAGAAGGTGGACAGGGTCCAAGGGGTTAAGGCAATACAATCCATTTGAGGACTTTTTTGTTTCCTTTTATATGCTAAAAATATCCCAGCCCAGGGAAACTGATAAAATATCTTTACAGAGTTATTTATATGTTGGAATTGAATAAATTTACAAAACTAAGTAAACTATATTTTGGTTTCTATAAAAGGGCATTTTTCTTCCTTGTACTTAAAATGAGTTGACTCTGTGGTTATTTCCCAGTGGGCTCACACATTCTTACTTTTGGATTCACAGCTGTTTCACAAGGTAGAAGTGAGATAGTCTGATAAAAGGACTAGGGGAACATAACTCTATTTAAAGCCTACGTCAAAGCAAAAGCCTGTCAGTACACATTATGTTTTCAAAGGGAATGGTATAAGAAAACATCAATGTAGCAAAGGGAACAGGAATGTAAATTTCCTCTTTGATATTTACTGCCAATATCTCTTTGCTCAGGTTATTGGTATCTATATATCCACTGAGTATTTTTCAAAAGCAAGGACATCTGAAAATAAACAACAGAAAACAAATACCTTTTAATGATAAAAGCAAACCTCTCATCTCTTCTTCTCAGAGAGAAGTAAATTTTACTTCTCTGTGGTTCTCATCAGTTAGGTATGTGCTGAACAGAGGAAGGGAAAAGGGCTGAATAAAGTAGTGACTTCAAACCAAAAAGAAACAAGAGTAGCATAACAAGTGGAATAAAATCCAGTGTAAGAGAATAGCAGGAAAGCTGAGAATTAGGTTCATAACTTAAGACATTCTCATTCTCACTGAAGGACTGGAAACATGAATTTTGTGCTAGAAGCTACTTGAACTTTGAAGTCATATAGATCATCCAGCAGATAAACAGACTGGAAATTCCTGTTTAATATGTTTATCTTTGAAGCTATTTTGCATGAAGTGAATCATGTCAAAATGTTTTCAAGGAATAACAGATTGTTGGGGAGAAATGGTACTGGTCTCTAGCACCCTTGAATTTTTTTTTTTTTTTTCAAGAGACAGCATCTCACTATGTTGCCCAGGCTGGTCTCAAACTCCTGAGCTCAAGCCATCGGCCTGCCTCAGCCTCACAAAGTTGCTGGGATTACAGGTGTGAGCCACCAAACCTGGCCTAACACCCTCAATTTTGAGGGAATACATTGAGTATGTATCAAATCCATGTAATATTATCTTAGAAATCAACTTTATGACGTCATGTATTTTCAGATTTCTCTGGACTTTTGCATTAAGAAGTTTCTTCTTGTGGCACATCTGTTTTCAACAGATGAGGGGATAGCCTTGCAAAACTTCATATTACATGGCGTCTCATATTTCTGAGATGGATCTAATTTTGTATAGATGCTTTCTAAACTAATTACAAAACATTTTTGTAGTTGCTCAAAAATTTTTGAAGGGTTAAATGCTCAAGAATTTGAGGGCCAACTAGAAAAACATTTAAGTTAATTTGATCCCTTTTTTTGCCCCATGTCACTATATGCCCCAATTACCTGAATTGACTGCTATTTTTAATAAAGTAATTGCATCAGTCAATATTAATGTAACATTAAAAGTCAGTTTAGGTTATACAAAATAATGAATACCATTAATGGAAAAAAGGAAAAACTATTTGTCACAGGTAATAAATATATACATTATGCAAATAACTTTCACTAACTTAGCCAAACTGTCACTTATCCAGGGATGCTTAGAGTTTTTAAAAAAAATGCATTTAAAAAAATCATTACAAGTAATGAAAATATTTATGTAAACAAAAGGCATCTCTTGTTCAGAAGCACAGTCATGCCATGCAATACAGGACTCAAGCAGTAGCAAAGACAGAGCTGTGGTTCCAAGACTAAAAAGTATGGTAGAAGAATTAGTAAAGAAAGGAAATGTGAATGGAAAGGGAAGGGAAGGAGCACGTGGATGGGACTGTTTCGGACCCATCGGTATCCTATACTGTTCTTAGCTGAGAGCTACGAAACATAAAAGTGGCAGAATAATCTTTTGGCCATTTTTCATCAAGTAATGTAAATGATGTTGGATCATCCAACATCTTAAAATGACTATTAACACTGTTTTTGTATTTTGAGGTGAAGGCTGCAGAAGAGTAATTATGTTCCCAAATCATCATAAATACCAGTTTACAACAAATACACTTTGGGCCAGGCCTTAGCAGCAATTTGGGATTATTTGTGTCTGCTAGCCTGCCTCCAGTTACTCCCGAAGTGGAGAAGTAACTCCAGACATTTTATAGTCTTTATAAGAAGTTTCTAAGGCCACAACAGCCAATCTGGGGGGACAAGATTATGGACATTAAACAGTGCAAAGAAAATAATGGAAATCTTTATGTTTTTTAAGAGTTAAAAAAGGTAAGAAAAGCCAACTACTATATATTACCCCATAGCCTTTTTTTAAGGATACATATGGATGAGGAATCTTAAAAACTTCAATTATCTTAAATATTAGAAACATTTGCCAATAAGCTTCATAGTGTTTCTTCAGACTTCAACACATCAGTAGTGGCCAACACCCGGGTCAGTGTAGACCAGGCACAACAGCAGCATCAGTACTGGGAGCTCACTAGACAGGCAGGGTCTCAGGCTCCACTCCAAACCCAATGAATCAGAATCTGTACTTTAACAGATTTCCAGGTGATTAATGTGCACATTAAAGTCAGAGAAGCATTGCTCTAGACTCTGAAGAAAGATAAACCACCCTCACATTCAATTCAGCTATCAAAATAACATGGAACTACAAAATAATAGATCCATAAAGAGAGCCCAGCTTTGGATTCGGCCATTACATATTATGCTGAATTTCCAGTCGAATATGTTCCTGTCATAAAAAGGGCAACATCTATTCTAAGAGATTCCCGTGCAGTTTATATTTTAAAGTTCAAAGGCAATTATGAGTTTCCTCTCTCACACCATTTTTTGGACTATTTTTCCTCAAGTTGTGCTACTATTTACAGGATTAATTATGTTGCATTGGCTCAAGATACCATACCTTCCCAAAATATTTTAAAATTTTAATGATGGCAATTGTTGATTGGACCCTATGCTGTAAAATAATGGGCTTTTAAAAAATCACTGGACAAATTAATTTTGGCATCTCAGTTCACTATTGCTACTGAACCTTTAATTTGGGAGTGTAATAGATAAGTATTTAGCTTTAAAAGACCCATTAAGGCCGGGTGCGGTGGCTCATGCCTGTAATCCCAGCACCTTGGGAGGCTGAGGTGGGCAGATTACCTGAGGTCAAGAGTTCAAGACCAGCCTGGCCAACATGGTGAAACCCCAGCTCTAGTTCAAGTACAACAAATTAGCCGGTGGTGGTGGTGGCGCACAACAGTAATCCCAGCTACTCGGGAGGCTGAGGCACAGAATCCCTTGAACCCGGGAGGCCAACGTTGCAGTGAGCCGAGATCGCGCCATTGCACTCCAGCCTGGGTGACAGAGTGAGACTCCGTCAAAAAAACAAAACTAAACTAAACTAAACAAACCCATTAACTGCGAGCTAGAGAGAGTTTGATCAATACTTGTTAAGGAACCTTTAAAAATTCTGATGCAGTGATATTTTAAACAAAGAAGGAAAATGAGTAGACTGTGACTTTGTTTTGTTTTCTTTAGAGCTTGTTTCTACACAAACCTTATGGATTTGTAAAAATATTCCATTGATAATATTTTGTACTCACATTGTTGTAGATATGTAACCTTTAAAATATACAACTGATGGATAAATCAAATATGCATATTGTGTTCCATAAATACAAGATTTAAGATTCAAGTGAAGGGATTATGGGTATTTAAAAAGATAACCAAGTAATATAAAAAAAGTTTGAGTTCCTTATGAGTAAAGAATGTACTTTTATGACTTAGCCCAAACCTGATGATCAGTATAAAAGGAATATATATTATAAAACCATGAGTACCAAAAATCTTAAAATTATTAGGCTTGATTTCAAAGCTATTTCTAAAACTATGGGGGAAAACATTTTTTTAAAATCAATAAAAATGAATGTATATTATCTCTCAGAAATGTCAAAGCACCTAATCTTAGTCTATGTTCTAGGATTCATTCTAAGTCTTTTGTTAAATTGTAAGCTCTTTAACTAAAATTTGAGTTTGATGTTTAAAAACCCTATTTTCTTTAGAAGATATGTACTTGTACATTTTTCTTCTATTCTAAGCCCACTCACTTTTTACATTTTTACATATTAAAAGACACACAGTTAATTGAGGTACCTTATAAATTTAACCCCTCTCAGCAACTTTAACTTTAACCCCATCAGTTTTGCTGCAATCTGGTAAATTGAAAGAACATAAGAGGGAAATCGGACAGTGTTGTTTTGAATCTCCCAGTTTAACATGTATAAATAACAACTTTAAATGAAAAGACACCAAATTGGGTATTTAAATGAGATGCCTACATAGCTTCTTGCAACTAGCTAAGCTACATAGACAAGTGGAAACTTTCATTATAAAAATTCCAGTGAATACAACTGTCAAAGTCTCCACAGTGAAATACTTTAAATTTAATTTTGGAAACTAGTGCAATTTTGGAAATAGGGAATAGGGTAGAGAAGGCCTCATAGTGAGTGGTCCATGATTTGCTAAATAACTTAAACCTCAAATCCCAGAGAAATTTTTCTTAAAGTCATAATAGCTGTAGGAACTCTGCACAGATGTTTTTATGTTGTAGTGATGTTAGAAGTAGCTAAAATATTTTTAGCAAAGAAATGCAATTGGTAGGACACACTAATGCAGGCATTTAAAAAAAAAAAAAAGATAGCATGCAATACAGATTACAAACTTAAGCTGCACAAAAGCATGTTAAGCATAAGAAGGACCAAGAAGTTAGAAGAAACATGCTTTAATTTACCCTTTCTTCTTCCTCCCTTGAAGAAATCTGTACAGGGCAACACAAATTACTGCAACTGCAACAACTACAAGAAATCAGGAAACAAATGACATATAATTCTGAAAACTAATCAAGATTCAAAATCTAGCAGAAGAAATAAATGTTGGTTACATTTCAGTGGTCAAATGTTATTTTATTTAAGCACCTACACATTTATATTCCATCCAGACTCTTTGCTATCTAAATCCAACTCCCCATAATCACTTACACAGTCCATAGTAAGTCAGAGAAAAGTCCTTGCTTAATTTAGAAAACTATCAAAAGCACATTTGGGAAGCCAACTAGTATTACTGATCATCTTGAGAAAATATGTATTACTTAGGCTTTGTTACTAAGTGGATATACAGAATATAACAGAATATAAAATCACTAACACAAGGGAGGTAGTAAGTACATCAAATAAAAGGTCAGGTTTTCCTAAATTGGTTTAACCAATTTACAAGCTGAAAAAACTATAGAAACTGGAAAACTATTTTTAAAACGCATGTCTTCACAATAATTTTTTGACTTAAGTGGTGTCAAAATTTGTGATACTTACCTATGACAATAACAATCAGAGCAATGACCCAATCATCTGAGAAAGAAAACAGTTCAAAGATGTTGAACACATGGATCTCCAGATAGCATTTATTTCGATCAGACCATCTAAACACTTGATAAGGTTTGGCTGTGTCCCCACCCAAATCTCATCTTGAATTGCAATTCCCATAATCCCCACGTGTTGTGGGAGGGTCCCCATGAGAGGGACCTCATGCTATTCTCGTGATAGTAAGTTCTCACTAGATCTGATGGTTTTATAAGTGGCTTCCTCCTTCACTTGGTTCTCATACTTCTCCTTCCTGCCATCATGTGAAGAAGAATGTGTTTGCTTCCCCTTCCTCCATGATTATAAGCTTCCTGGGGCCTTCTCAGCCCTGCAGAACTGTGAGTCAGTTAAGTCTCTTTCCTTCACAGATTACCCAATCTTAGACAGTTCCTTACAACAGCATTGAGAATGGACTAATACAAGACTACAGAGGAAAAAAAAAAATTTATATAGTTTTAGCATGACTGCTAGGGCATCCAGGTCATTTTGACCATAGAACCCTTCTAACCAGTTTCCAGATTAAGGGTTCCACTTGTGAAACTCTTAATGGGAACCTCATTTATCATTGTTTTTCTCTATAGCTACCACATCAAGTTATTTAGTGGTAAAGTTACTAGAATTCACTACATTAGAGGAAAATGATTTTTGAAAAGTATTATCCCATGAGAGTTGGTTTAGTTCAATAGTCATTCTGTCATTTCTTATTATTTTGATAGACATTTAATTTGTATTTTTTCCTCCAAAAGTGGATTTGTAGAGTGAGGCATGAATAAATTTCTATTATTCTATCACCCAGATGGTATTTACAGAGTCTTCACAAATAATACTTTATCTTATCAATCCCCTTCCCACCCTCTCTACTTCCGTACTCTGCCCTGCCCCAAAATTAAGACATAGTCCTAAATACCAATAGGATTCCCATAATAAATGAAACACCAGGGCACATGGATAAAAAATATACAGAGAAACCTGAGCATACATTTTTGACTATCTAGAGAACACAAAATCCTATAAAATCTTAATTTTTAGAAATGTTTCTGTCTGTAGTACCTTTGCTTCTAAACTGCCATTACTTTTATTAAACTGCTATAAGTCAAAGCATAAAGTGCTGTGTTCAACTCTGCTCTTCTCATCTCATAAACAGTTATCAAGCATTTAATGGTTTAAGATGGCAAATAGATTTACTGGCACAATGACACCTGGACAACAGATTTTGAAGGTAAGGCAAATACTAAAAAACAAGCCTAAGATGCATTACATAAAATGATTAACCATTATTACTAAACTAGGCTAAGAAATGAAAGGTAACAGATTTTTGTTTTTACTGATTAAGAAATCTTTGTTTCATTGTCCTATATCACAGCTGTACTTTAGCATTTTTTTTAACATGCATTGTGTAAACTGCGTGAGCCTACATCAAGTGTGTTAAATCAGCTTGTTACAGAAAAAATAAACCCAACTCAGATTACTTTAAGGTTCATGTAATATAAGATATGAATAGAAAGAAAATTTATCTACAGATTACCATCACAAAATAACAATATAATGTGGAAAGAAAATTGTGTTTTATATATTTTGACCTACATACAAACACAGCATTTAAGAAAGTTATCTTACCCTACCAAGGATCCTATGTTTGGGCACCTCATAAAAACTGTAATTACTTACACATTTCTACACATACTACCACTTATATTTGTCATGATAGCTATACCAACCCAAACTGTTAAGTATTCCTTCATCAGGTTTGGGATATCCTAGAAAAAAGAAGAAATATAGATTAAATTTAAAAAAAGAAAGAAAGAATTAAATAAATCTTAAAATCCTTTAAATTCATAGCGTGATTTTTTTTCACCTTTGTAGAAAATCCCTTAAACATAATTTTCCTTATAAACTATATTAATGTTTCTCAAAGTGGTATCATAAAAATTTATAAACTTGTATTTAATGTCATAATCTTCCTTCTTCCTGCCCACTCACATTTCCTCTGACAATATTCTGTGGTTCAACATGCAAATTTATCTTTATTATATTCTCAAAATTAGTCTATAAATCCAGTGTGATTCTAATTAAAATAAAAAGATATAGGGATTAGCCAGGCATGGTGGCTCACGCCTGTAATCCCAGCACTTTGGGAGGCTGAGGCGGGCGGATCACGAGGTCAGGAGTTCGAGACCATCCTGGCCAACCTGGTGACACCCTGTCTCTACTAAAAAAAAAAAAAATACAAAAATTAGCTGGGTGTGGTAGTGCGCGCCTGTAATCCCAGCTACTCAGGAGGCTGAGGCAGGAGAATCTCTTGAACCCAGGAGGCGGAGGTTGCAGTGAGCCGAGATAGAGCCACTGCACTCCAGCCTGGCAATAGAGTGAGATTCTGTCTCAAAAAAAAAAAAAGAGGGATTAATAAAAATAAATGCTTTAGAGTTGACCTGAAATGGAAGGAAGCTTCCTCAACATAATAAAGGCCATATATTAAAAACCCACAGTTAACATCATATTCAATGTTAAATGAATGAAGGCTTTTTCCCTAAGATCAGGAAGAAGACAGGGTGTCCATGTTTGCCACTTCTATCTGACATAGGACTGAAAGTTCTAACCAGAGCAATTAGGTAAAGAAAAGGAATTCAAATTAGAAAGGAAGAAATAAAATTCGCTCTGTTTGCAGATGACATAATCTTTTATTTAGAAAACCCTAAGGATCTCACATATACATACACATGCAAAAATCTCTTAGAACTAATAAATGAATTCAATCAAGTGGCAGGTTACAAAATCAACATACAAAACTCAGTTGTATTTCTATACACTAACAATGAATAATCTGAAAAGGAATTTAAAAAACAGTATCATTTGTAATAGTATCAAAAAGAATAAAATACTTAGGAACAAACTAAGGAGGTGAAAGACTTGTACACTGAAAACTATAAAACTGCTAAAAAAAATTAAAGATATAAATAAATGGAAAGACACTTGTGTTTATGGATTGGAAAAATTTAGTATTTTAAAACTGTTATTACTATACAAAGCAATCTTCAGATTCAGTGCAACCCCTATGAAAATCCTGATGATGGCATTTTTTGTTTGTTTCTGAAATAGAAAAATCCATTCTAAAATACATATGAAATCTCAAGGGACCACAAACAGCCAAAACAATCCTGGAAACAAAGAGCAAGGTTGAGAAGGCTCACACTTTCTGATTCCAAAACTATAATAATCAGAACAATGTTAATGCCAAAAAGGCAAACATACAGACCAATGGAATAGAACAGAGACCTTGGAAATAAACCCCTGCATATATGGTCAAATGGTTTTCAACAAGACTGACAAAGAACAGTCAAATGGGGAAAGGGCAGTCTCTTCTACAAATGGTGCTGGTAAAACTGGATATCCACATGCAAAAAAAGTGAAGCTGGACCCTTATCATATACAAACATAAACTCAAAATAGATCAGAGACCTAAACATAAGAGGTAAAACTATAAAATGCTTCTTGACATTGGATCTGGCTATGATTTCTTGGATGTAACTCCAAAAGCCCAGGCAAGACGAAAAAAAACCATTGTTTTTCATCAATTAAAAGCAAATTTTGTGCATCAAATGACACTATCAACAGAGTGAAAAGGCAACCCACAGAATGGGAGGAAATATTTGTAAATCATATATTTGGTAAGGGAGTAATATCCAAAACATATAAATAACTCCTAAAACTCAGTAACAAATATCAACTCAACTTGAAAATGGGCAAAAGACTTAAAAAGATATTTCTCTAAAGAAGATATACAAATGACCAATAAGCACATGAAAAGATTCTCAACATATTTCTAATTATTAGGGAAATGCATATCTACCTCATGTCTATTAGGATGGTCTATGGTTTGAATGTCCCCTTCAAAACTCATGATGAAATTTAATTGTCAATATAATGTTATTGGGGTGGCACCTTTAAGAGGTGTTTAGGTTATTATGGCTCTGTCCTCATGAATGGACTAATGTCATTATTGCAGGGGTATGTTTGTTATTTTAGGGCATGGCTTTGTCCCTCTTACCCTCTCCTTCACCGTCTCTTTTCCCTTCCACCATGTGATGCCTTCCATCATATTATGACAAAGCAAGAGGGCCCTCACAGATGCCCATGCCTTGATATTAGACTTCTCAGCCTCCAGAATTGTAAGAAATAAATTTCTGTTCATTATAAGTTACTCAGTCTGTGGTATTCTGTTATCACAGTACAAAACAGACTAAGACACTTGGCTATTACTAAAAAAACAATAAGTGTTGGTGGAGATGTGGAAAAATTGGAACCTTTGTTAAAGGTTCCCACTGCTGGTGGGAATGTAAAATGGTGCAGCCACTGTGGAAGACAGTATGCCAGTTCCTCAAAATATTAAAAATAGAATTCCCTTATGATCTAGCAATTCTACTCCCAGGTATATACCTAAAAGAAGTGAATACAGGAACTCAAACAGATATGTGTACACCTATGCTTATAACAGCATTACTCAAAAGAGCCGAAAAGTAAAAACAAACCAACCCAAGTGTCTAGCAACAGATGAATGAATAAATGAAATATAGTATATACATATAATGGACTATTATTCAGCCATAAAAAGGAATGAAGTTCTGATTCATGTCACAAGATAGATCTAGGTGAACCTTAAAAACATTATGCTTAGTAAAATAAGCCAGACACAAAAGGACAAATAGTGGGATGCCATATAAGTGGACTCCACTTATTATAATTATATAAGTTTACCTAGAATAGGCAAATTCACAGAGACAAAAAGTAGATAGTGGTTATCGTCAGGTGATGGGGATAGGGAGCAATGGACAATTACTGTTTAATGAGTAGAGATTCAGTGTGGGATGATTATAATATTCTAGAGATGGATGGTACCGATGATTACATAACAATGTCAGTGTACTTAATGCCACTGAGTTGGAAACAACATGGTCAAAATGATAAAATAAAAAGTTTATTTGGAAAAATTAACATGAGAGTACCTTAGAAATTTCTGAAAAGGAAGTGTTCTGGCAGTTATTAAAACATATAGTACTATAGTTAAAAAAAAAAAAAAAAGACTTGCTTCTGGTACAAAAATGGAAGAATGGACAAAGTTCAAAGGAGACAAGAGGATGGAACACCTATGAATGCAATACAAACTGGCATTTCCAATCAGTTGGGAAGAAGACAACTTATTCAAAAAATGGCGCTGTTTAGCTATTGGATGGTGGGTGGTGAGTGGAGTGGGGTGAGGTGGAACCATATATCTCATTATATACACCAGAATAAATTTCAGATTTACCAACGATTTAAGTGCAAAGACCAAAGTCAGAACACATGGTTGAAATCTTTATATAATTTCAGCATATGGAAGACCTAAAGTTTTAGTAAGAAAGACATCAAAGTCATAGCCATTAGGGAAAAGATCAATACATCCAGCTATCTATTCATGTAAAATGTCTGAACATATAAATGACCACTGATAGAAGAATAGTTAAATGAAATATGGTATATATTAAAGTCATCATTAGAAAGGATGAGAATAAATCTAAACACAACCCCAATCTAACAGTGTAAGTGGAAAAAGTTCAAGTTGCAGAAAAACATGTACAGCATGATATCATTTTTAAGAGAAGAGAGAACACTAAACTACATGTATAATAACACATAAAAATATGTTGATGGTCCTAGGCAAAGCAATCAGACAAGAGAAAGAAACAAAGGGCATCCAAATAGGAAGAGAGGAAGTCACACTATCTCTGTCCACAGACAGCATGATCCTATATTTAGAAAACCGCATGGTCTTGGCCTAAAAGCTGCTCCAGATGTTTATCAAAAACTTCACCAAAGTTGCAGGACACAAAATCAACATACAAAAATCACTAGCATTCCTATACACCAATAACAGCCAAACTGAAAGCCAAATCAGAGAGGCAATCCCACTCAAAATTACTACAAAAAGAATAAAATACCTAGGAATACAGCTAACCAGAGAGTTGAAACATCTCTACAATGAGAATTATAAAAGAATCTCAAAGAAATCAGAGAAGATACAAACAAATGGAAAAACATCCCATGCTCATGGATGGAAGAATCAATATCATTAAAATGGCTATACTGCCCAAAGCAATTTACAGATTCAATGCTATCCCTATCAAACTACCAATAACATTCTTCACAGAACTAGATAAAACTATTTTAAAATTCATATGGAACCAAAAAGAGCCTGAATAGCCATGAAAATCTTAAGCAAAAAGAACAAAGCTGGAGGCATCACATTACCTGACTTGAAACTATACTACAAGGCTACACTAACCAAAACAGCATGGTACTGGTACAAAAACAGGCATATACACCAATGGAACAGAAGAGAGCCTAGAAATAAGGCTGCACATCTACGACCATCTGACCTTCCACAGAACTGACAAAAACAAGCAATGGGAAAAAGATTCCCTATTCAATAAATGGTGCTGGGATAACTGGCTAGCCATATGCAGAAGATTGAAACTGGACCCCTTCCTTACACCACACACAAAAATCAACTCAAGATGGATTAAAGATTTACATGTAAAACCCAAAACTATAAAAACCCTGGAAGACAACCTAGGCAATATCACTCTGGACATAAGAACTGACAAAGATTTCATGACAAAGACGCCAAAAACAATCGCAACACAAGCAAAAATTGACAAGTAGGATTGAAGTACATTGAAGAGCTTCTGCACAGCAAAAGAAGCTATCAACAGAGTAAACAGATGACCTACAGAATGGGAGAAAATTTTTGCAAACTACGCATCTGACAAAGGTCTAATATTTAGCATTCATAGGAACTTAAACAAATTTACAAGAGACAACTCCATTAAAACGTGGGCAAAGCACATGAACAGACACTTCTCAAAAGAAGACATATATGTGGCCAACAAACATAGAAAAAAAGCTCAATATCACGATCATTAGAGAAATGCAAATCAAAACCACAGTGAGATACCATTTTACACCAGTCAGAATGGCTATTATTAAAAAGTCAAAAAATAACAGATGCTGGTGAGGCTGTAGAGAAAAGGGAACACTTATATGCTGTTAGTGGGAGTGTAATTCAGTTCAACCATGTGGGAAGCAGTATGGTGATTCCTCAAAGAGCTAAAATCAAAACTACCATTTAACCCAGCAATCCCATTACTGGGTATATACCCAGAGAAATATAAATCATTCTGCCATAAAGATACATGCATGTGAATGTTCACTGCAGCACTGCTCACAATAACAAGACAAGGAATCAACCTAAATGCCCATCCGTGACAGATTGGACAAAGAAAATGTGGTACATATACACCATGGAATACTACACAGCCATAAAAAAGAATGCACACATGTCTTCAGCAGGAACGTGGGTGGAGCTGGAGGCTATCATCCTTATCAAACAAATGCAGAAACAGAAAACTAAATACTGCATGTTCTCACTTTTAAGTGGGAGCTAAATGGTAAGAACATACGAACACAAAGAAGGAAACAACAGACACTGGAGTATACTTGAGCAGGGAGGGTGGGAGTAGGAAGAAGAGCAGAAAAGATACCTATTGGGTACTAGGCTTAATACCCGGGTGATGAAATAATATGTACAACAAATCCCCGTGACACATTTACCTATGTAACAAACCTTCACATGTACCCCCAAATCTAAAATAAAACTTTTTTAAAAAAGATGTTGATGTACAAAGATAGATTTAAAAAGAAACCCTAAACTATTAACAGTGATTAACCTGGGTAATGAGTTAAAAATAAAACTAATCTTTTACTCTATATACTTTTGTAATGTTTGAAATTCTACAAAAGTATATTCATACACTACTCATGTAATTAAAAGTTATAAAAAGTAATCTATATCCAATAGTATAACAAGCTTAAAACTGACAAAACAAAAGAACCTCGAAAAAATTGTTCACTTCATATGAACAAAAGCCCTTTTAGGGCTTTAATTCATAATGAGCTCTCAAAAATCACTAAGAAAAATATTTTAGAAACCTAACAGAAAAATAGACAAAGCATATGAATAAATAAATGTAGATCAAAAAAAGTTCAGCTTCACTGACAATTAAAGAAATGCAAATTGGTCAGGCATGGTGGGTCACGCCTGTAATCCTAGCACTTTGGGAGGCTGAGGCAGGAGGATCGCTTAAGCCTAGGAGGTGGAGAAGAGACTTGGCAACACAGCAAAACCCTGTCTCTACAAAAAATACAAAAAAATTAGCTGGATGTGGTGGCACGTGCCTGTAGTTCCAGCTACCTGGGAGACTGAGGTGGAAGAATCACCTGAGCCCAGGAGGTTGACGCTGCAGTGAGCTGTGGTTGCACCACTGCGCTCCAACCTGGGCAACAGAGTGAGACCCTGTCTCAAAAAAAACAAAAACAACTAAAAACCAACAACCAAGAAATGCAAATTAAAACAGGATGTTATTTTTCACCCATCATTTAAAAATTAACTTTTTTTTAGACACATCTTAAGTTTTTAATTAAAAAAAGTTTTAAGTAAAAAAAATTCTTGTTCAAGATGGCTGAATAGGAACAGCTCTAGTGTGCAGCTCCAGCGAGATTGACACAGAAGACGGGTGATTTCTGCATTTCCAATTGAGGTACCTGGTTCGTCTCATTGGGACTGGTGGAACAGTGAGTGCAGCCCAAGGAGGGCAAGCTGAAGCAGGGCGGGGCATCGCCTCACCCAGCAAGTGCAAGGGTCGGGGGATTTCCCTTTCCTAGCCAAGGGAAGCCATGACAGACTGTACCTGGAGAAATGGTATACTCCTGACCAAATACTGCACTTTTCCCACAGTCTTAGCAACCAGCAGACCAGGAGATACCTTCCTGTGCATGGCTCAGTGTGTCCCACCCTCACAGAGCCTTGCTCACTGCTAGCGCAGCAGTCTGAGATTGACCTGCAATGCTGCAGCTTGATGGGGGGAGGGATGTCCACCATTGCTGAGGCTTGAGTAGCTCACAGTGTAAACAAAGAGGTCTCAAAGCACGAACTGGGCAGAGCGCACTGCAGCTCAGTAAGGCTTACTGCCGCTATAGATTCCACCTCTGGGGGCAGGAAATGGTAGGACAAATGGCAGCAGACAGCTTCTGCAGACTTAAACGTCCCTGTCTGACAGCTCTGAAGAGAGCAGTGGTTCTCTGAACACGGTGTTCAAGCTTTGAGAATGGACAGACTGCCTCCTCAAGTGGGTCCCTGAACCCTGTGTAGCCTGACTGGGAAAGACCTCCCAGTAGGGGCTGACAGACACCTCAAACAGGTGGGTGCCCACTCTGGGACAAAGCTTCCAGAGGAAGGATCAGGCAGCAATATTTGTGGTTCTGCAGCCTCCACTGGTGACACCCAGGCAAACAGGGTCTGGAGTGGACCTCCAGCAAACTCCAACACACCTGCAGCTGAGGGGTCTGACAGTTGGAAGGAAAACAAACAAACAGAAAGGAATAGCATCAACATCAACAAAAAGGACATCAACACCAAAACCCCATCTGCAGGTCACCAACATCTAAGACCAAAGGTAGATAAAAACCACAAAGATGATAGAAACCAGAGCAGAAAAGCTGAAAACTCCAAAAAACAGAGCGCCTCTTCTCCTCCAAAGGATCACAGCTCCTCACCAGCAAGGGAACAACACTGGATGGAGAATAAGTTTGATGAGCTGACAGAAGTAGGTTTCAGAAGGTTGGTAATAACAAACTTCTCCAAGCTAAAGGAGCATGTTCTAACCCACTGCAAGGAAGCTAAAAACCTTGAAAAAGGTTAGACAAATGGCTAAACTAGAATAAACAGTGTAGAGAAGACCTTAAATGACCTTATGGAAAACCACGGCACAAGAACTTTGTGACACATGCACAAGCTTCAATAGCTGATTCAATCAAGTGGAAGAAAGGGTATCAGTAATTGAAGATCAAATTAATGAAAAAAAAAAGCAAGAAGACAAGATTAGAGAAAAAAGAGTGAAAAGAAAGAAACAAAGCCTCCAAGAAACATGGGACTATGTGAAAAGACCAAATCTACGTTTAATTGGTGTACCTGAAAGTGACGGGGAGAATGGAATCAAGTTAGAAAACACTCTTCAGGATACTATCCAGGAGAACTTCCCCAAACTAGGAAGGCAGGCCAACATTCGAATTCAGGAAATACAGAGAACACCACAAAGACACTCCTCGAGAATTGCAACCCCAAGACACATCATCATCAGATTCACCAAGGCTGAAATGAAGGAAAAAATGCTAAGGACAGCCAGAAAGGTCGGGTTACTCACAGAGGGAAGCCCATCAGACTAACAGCAGATCTCTCGGCAGAAACCTTACAAGCCTTAAGAGAGTGGGGGTCAATATGCAACATTCTTAAAGAAAAGAATTTTCAACCTAGAATCTCATATCCAGCCAAACTAAGCTTCATAAGTCAAGGAGAAATAAAATAGTTTACAGATAAGCAAATGCTGAGAGATTTTGTCACCACCAGGCCTATGGCCTTACAAGAGCTCCTGAAGGAGGCACTAAACATGGAAAGGAACAGCCAGTACCAGCCACTGCAAACACATGCCAAATGGTAAAGACCATCAATGCTACAAAGAAACTGCATCAGTTAACGGGCAAAATAACCAGCTAACATCATAATGACAGGATCAAATTCAAACATAACACTATTAACCTTAAATGCAAATGGGCTAAATGCCCCAACTAAAAGACACAGACTGGCAAATTCGATAGAGTCAAGACCCATCAGTGTGCTGTATTCAGGAGACCCATCTCACGTGCAAAGATGCACATAGGCTCAAAATAAAGGGATGGAGGAAGATCTACCAAGCAAATGGAAAGTACAAAAGAAGGGGTTGCAATTCTAGTCTCTGATAAAACAGCTTTAAACCAACAAAGATCAAAAGAGACAAAGAAGGCCACTACATAATAGTAAAAGGATCAATTCACCAAGAAGAGCTAACTATCCTAAATATATATGCACCCAATACAGGAGCACCCAGATTCATAAAGCCAAGTCCTTAGAAACCTACAAAGAGACATAGACTCCCACACAGTAATAATGGCAGCCTTTAACACCCCACTGTCAATATTAGATCAATGAGACCGAAGGTTAACAAGGATATCCAGGACTTGAACTCAGCTCTGGACCAAGCAGACCTAATAGACATCTACAGAACTCTACACCCCGAATCAACAGAACATACATTCTTCTCAGCGCCACATCACACTTATTCTAAAATTGACCACATAATTGGTAGTAAAACACTCCTCAGCAAATGTAAAAGAACAGAAATCACAACAAATTGTCTCTGACCACAGTACAATCAAATTAGAACTCAGGATTAATAAACTCACTACATGGAAACTGAACAACCTGCTCCTGAATGACCACTGGGTAAATAAAGAAATGAAGGCTGAAATAAAGTTGTTATTTGAAACAACAAGAACAAAGACACAATGTACCAGAATCTCTGGGACACATTTAAATCAGTGTGTAGAGGGAAATTTATAGCACTAAATGCCCATAAGAGAAAGCAGGAAAGATCTAAAATCAACTACCTAACATCGCAATTAAAAGAACTAGAGAAGCAAGAGCAAACAAATTCAAAAGCTAACAGAAGGCAAGAAATAACTAAGATCAGAGCACAACTGGAAGTAGAGACATAAAAAACCCTTCAAAAACTCAATGAATCCAGGAGCTGGTTTTCTGAAAAGATCAACAAAAATGACCGCTAGCAAGACTAATAAAGAAGAAAAGAAAGAATAATCAAATAGATGCAATAAAAAATGATAAAGGGGCTATCACCACCGATCCCACATAAATACAAACTACCATCAGAGAATACTATAAACACCTCTATGCAAATAAACTAGAAAATCCAGAAGAAACGGATAAATTCCTGGACATATACACCCTCCTAAGACTAAACCAGGAAGAAGCTGAATCTCTGAATAGACCAATAACAGGTTCTGAAATTGAGGAAATAATTAATAGCCTAACAACCAAAAAAAGTCCAGGACCAAATGGATTCACAGCCGAATTCCATCAGACATAAAAAGAGGAGCAGGTACCATTCCTTCTGAAACTATTTCAATCAATAGAAAAAGAGGGAATCCTCCCTAACTCATTTTAGGAGGCTAGCATCATCCTGATACCAAAGCCTGGTAGAGACACAACAAAAAAAGAGAATTTTAGGCCAATATCCCTGATGAACATCAATGCAAAAATCCTCAACAAAATACTGGCAAACCGAATCCAGCAGCACATCAAAAAGCTTATCGACCACGATCAAGTTGGCTTCATCCCTGGGATGCAAGGCTGGTTCAACATACTCAAATCAATAAACGTAATCCACCACATAAACAGAACCAACAGAACCAACAACAAAAATGACATGACTATCTCAAAAGATGCAGAAAAGGCCTTCGACAAAATTCAACAGCCCTTCATGCTTAAAAACTCTCACTAAACTAGGTATTGATGGAACATAACTCAAAATAGTAAGACCTATTTATGACAAACCCACAGCCAATATCATACCAAATGGGCAAAAACTGGAAGCATTCCTTTTGAAAACCGGCGCAAGACAAGGATTCCCTCTCTTACCACTCCTATTCAACATAGTGTTGGAAGTTCTGGCTAGGGCGATCAGGCAAGAGAAAGAAATAAAGGGTATTCAATTAGGAAAAGCGGAAGTCAAATTATCTATGTTTGCAGATGACATGATTATAAAATAGGAAAAGAGGAACTCAAATTGTCTATGTTTGCAGATGATATGATTGTATATTTAGAAAACCCCATCATCTCAGCCCAAAATCTCCACAAGCTGATAAGCAATTTCAGCAAAGTCTCAGGATACAAAATCAATGTGCAAACATCACAAGCATTCCTATACACCAATAATAGACAAAGAGAGAGCCAAATAATGAGTGAATTCCCATTCGCAATTACTACAAAGAGAATAAATACCTAGGAATCCAACTTACAAGGGATGTGAAGGACCTCTTCCAGGAGAACTACAAAACACTGCTCAATGAAATAGAAGAGGACACAAACAAATGGAAGAATATTCCATGCTCATGGATAGGAAGAATCAATATTGGGAAAATGGCCATACTGCCCAAGGTAATTTATAGATTCAATGCCATCCACATCAAGCTACTACTGACTTTCGTCACAGAATTGGAAAAAAACTACTTTAAATTTCATATGGAACCAAAAAAGAGCCCATATAGCCAAGACAATCCTAAGCAAAAAGAACAAAGCTGGAGGCATCACACTACCTGACTTCAAACTATACTACAAGGCTACAGTAACCAAAACAGCATGGTACTGGTACCAAAACAGAGATGTAGACCAATGGAACAGAACAGAGCCCTCAGAAATAGTACCACACATCTACAACCATCTGATCTTTGACAAACCTGACAAAAACAAGCAATGGGGGAAAGGATTCCCTATTTAATAAATTGTGCTGGGGAAACTGGCTGGCCATATGTAGAAAGCTGAAACTGGATCCCTTCCTTACACCTTATACAAAAATTAATTTAAGATGGATTAAAGACTTAACTGTAAGACCTAACACCATAAAAATCCTAGAAGAAAACCTAGGCAATACCATTCAGGACACAGGAATGGGCAAAGACTTCATGACTAAAACACCAAAAGCAATGGCAACAAAAGCCAAAATTGACAAATGGGATCTAATTAAACTAAAGAGTTTCTACACAGCCAAAGAAACTATCATCAGAATGAACAGGCAACCTACAGAGTAGGAAAAAATCTTTGCAATCTGCCCATCTGACAAAGGGCTAACATCCAGAATCTACAAAGAACTTAAACAAATTTACAAGAAAAAAACAACCCCATCAAAAAGTGGGCAAAGGATATGAACAGACACTTCTCAAAAGAAGACATTTATACAGCCAACAGACACATGAAGAAATGCTCATCATCACTGGTCATCAGAGAAACGCAAATCAAAACCACAATAAGGTATCATTCATGCCAGTTAGAATGGAGATTATTAAAAAGTCAGGAAACAACAGATGCTGGAGAGGATGTGGAGAAATAGAAACACTTTTACACTCTTGGTGGGAGTGTAAATTAGTTCAACCACTGTGAAAGACAGTATGGTGATTCCTCAAGGATCTACAACTAGAAATACCATTTGACCCAGCAATCCCATTACTGGGTATATACCCAAAGGATTATAAATCATGCTACTATAAAGACACATGCACATGTATGTTTACTGCAGCACTACTCACAATAGCAAAGACTTGGAACTAGCCCAAATGCCCATCAATGATAGACTAGATAAAGAAAATGTGGCACATACACACCACGGAATACTATGCAGCCATGAAAAAGGATGCGTTCATGTCCTTTGCAGGGACATGGATGAAGATGGAAACCATCATTCTAATCAAACTATCGCAAGGACAGAAAACCAAACACTTCATGTTCTCATTCATAGGTGGGAGTTGAACAACGAGAATACATGGACACAGGGTAGGGAACATCACACACCAGGGCTTGTTGGTGGTGGGGGGCTAGGGGAGGGATAGCATTAGGAGAAATACCTAATATAAATGATGCATTGATGGGTGCAGCAAACCAACATGGCACATGTATACCTATGTATCAAACCTACATGTTGTACACATGTACCCTAGAGCTTAAAGTATAATAAAAATAAATAAATAAATAAATTCTTAATAATATCAGTAGGATAAAGGGTTAACCAACCTGGATAATTTGAGACTGGAGGCTTGTAAGTAGGCCTAGGACCTAGAAAAATAAGTTTGATTTTATAAATTCACCAGGGCCTTATCAATATAAAATTATGACTTTAATTTTGATATTGACTTTTTATCAAAATGAAAACTACACATACTTTACAACCTTTGCAATTCCACATCTTAGAATTTAACCTACATATATATTTACACAAGTATATAAGGATGTATGTACAAGAATGCTCACTACATTTTGTATTTTATAATGGAAATCCTAGAAGATAACCAATAGTAAATCATTAAAGTAATGTGAGGCTGGGCGTGGTGGCTCATGCCTGTAATCCCAGCACTGTGGGAGGCCGAGGCAGGTGAATCACTTGAGGTCAGGAGTTCGAGACTAGCCAGGCCATAATGGAGAAACCCCATCTCTACTAAAAATACAAAAAATTAGCCGGTGTAGTGGTGGGCGCCTATAATCCCAGCTGCTTGGGAGTCTGAGGCGACAGGAGAACTGCTTGGACCCGGGAGGCGGAGGCTGCAGTGAGCTGAGACCGCGCCACTGCACACCATCCTGGGTGACAGAGCGAGACTCTCTCAAAAAAAAAAGGAATGTGCTTGGGGTAAACATATTTTTCTTTTTAAAAAACTGTAAGTAGTATGATACTACATAATTTACATCTTTCTCTTTTCCACTTAGGACTTCCTCGACATTTCTTCATGTTAACACATTTAGATCTACCTTGACATCATTATGTTGTTATTTAGTCTTCCTCTAACTGATGATAAAAAATGACTGACAATCCCGTAAGGAATTTTGATTTGTGATGTTTCAAAAAATATCCTTGCATTTTCTCTTTTTAATAAACATTTTATCACAAGCAGTTCTCTCTTCTGCTCTCCGTTCTCCCAACACTAAGCTAGACCAGTGTTTTATAAATACTTTATGAAATGCTTATCGTCAATTCTTTCAAAAGACTGTATCAACAAACTTAGTGCATATGCCCACTAGCAGCACGTTAGTAAGCATGGATGCCTCACTGAGTATAAATTGCACATGCAATCTTGTTTTGCTTATATATCAGTCCACTAAAAAACCCATCTCTTCCTGACCCTCAAACCCTACAGCACTCAACTCAGGAGGCTACCAGTTACCAAGCTCTTATAGGAATTATAAGGTATTTTGTTTTTGTTTGTGTGTGTGTGTGTGTGTGTTTGTTTTTTTCTTGTTTTTTTTTTTTTTTGAGATGGAGTCCTACTCTATCACCCAGGCTGGAGTGCAGTGGCATGATCTTGGCTCACTGCAACCTCTGCCCCTCGGGTTCAAGCGGTTCTCCTGCCTCAGCCTCCCGAGTAGCTGGGATTACAAGTGCCTGCCACCATGCCCAGTTAATTTTTGTACTTTTAGTAGAGATGGGGTTTCACCAACTTAGCCAGGCTGGTCTTGAACTTCTGACCTCGTGATCCACCCACCTCAGCCTCCCAAAGTGCTGGTATTACAGGCGTGAGCTACCCCGCCCAGCCTATAAGAAGGTATTTTAATTACTATGTTAACATGCATAATTCCTTTCGATCCTTTAAAATATTAGGGAGATAGGAAATATATAATCAAATTAGAAGCCACTGATTGAGATTTCAGTTCAACACTCATATTATACTAAAGGGAAACTGAAGACCACAGAAATGATGTTAACTAAGCACACTCTGCCCAGACTAAAGCTCTACCCACAATTACTACTGTCTCTTGCTTCTGCTGCAAGCAAAGCGAAACCAGAGATTAAATCAGGATAATTCCTCCCGTCATATCAAAATAATCTCTCCAGTCATAAGCACAGTGGATGACCAGGAGTCCCTGCAAAAGTCTTCTTTTTCATTTCAATAAATAAGGACTTTTTCCTGCCTTTCAGTTGCTATAACATTTAGTGCTATTGCCAGATAAAACTGCCCACTAGAGAGAGAGAAAAAAAAAAGCAACATTATGAGGTGTAGAAGAGGGGCAGGTAGGGAAGAGGCAGAAATATAGATCTTGTTCTGAGGACAGCAGAAATTTCCCTGTTTAAATGTGTTACATGAGAAGACTCAAACTTGCTGCATTCCAGAAAATGAAAGAGTCATGCAATAGGAACAAACTCAGTAAAGGTGTCAACAGATCACTTCTGAAAAGAATAAAATAGCACAGTTGATGACATAAAACATACATATTAACGAACAAACATATTAACACACATACATATTAACTAACATACATGAACTTTCCCCTTCCCTAACATTAATTTAAGCGTAGGATAAGTCATATTAGCTAGCTCTAAGACCTTTCTATATACCAGGCACTGTGCTAAGTGCTTTTAATGCATCCCACTTATACCTTACTAATACGCAGTAAGGAAGGTACTAAATCAATTTATATATACACACACACACACACACACAATATACTATATGTATATTATATATATATACACACACACACACACACACACTCAAAATTTATACAACTTTCCCAAGGTCATATTCCTGTTTATATCTGCAGATTATGGCAAATATCTGCAGATTATGGCAAATAATTTTAGAATCACTATGCATAACAACTAAAATGGCTATAGAAATGTCCTCCCTCCTTTCATTACTAAAAATAAGTGGACACCACCAGAAATTTGAAGGATTTTTTTAAAAATCACCAGGAATTTAAAGGATTTTCGAAAAAAATATAAGCAGGATATTACTAAACCTGAGGCACTGGACGTTGGAGATTTTGTAGTGGGAGAAGTCGACACTGGAAAACAAAATAATAATGTAGATTGGACCAAACACTTGGGAGTTATTGCTGGCATTTTCTCCAGGAATTTACAAGATTTTTGAGACATATAAGGAAGAAGCTACTAAACCTGAATGACTCAAAGTTGGAGATTTTGTACTAGAAGGAGGCAGCACTAGAAAACAAAATGTTAGAAGATCAACCACTTGAGAGTTATTGCTCTCATTTTTTATATGAATTATGCCACTGTTGACTTACTTAGATAAAAATGCCTGTTTCAATTCACTCCAAAAAGTTGTAATTCACTTTTTATACATAAAAATATTAGAAGCATATACCCATGCAATGTACATAACATGCTAAGAACCCTGGAAAAGCACACAAAATCACAACAGCAGGATTTGATGTGAATTTCATGTCATATAGATGGCACAAAAATGAATACAAGACAGAGTTAAATACTAAAATTGTTTCTTTTCAGTTATTCTGTATGACTGACAGTTAATATCAAAGAAGTAAAGTCTAAAACGAACAGCAACAATAACAAACCAAGACGGAAAAAAGATCACCTTTGTACCTTTAAGACATTTTGGAACTGGGGGATCCCAAGTACTGTTACTCTCACAGACAATTTTGTCGCTGCCGTTGAGGTAATAACCCTTATCGCATTCAAACATAACTGTCGCTTTGTAGTAAAATTTTTTTCCAAATCCTGATATCTGTTTTCCATTTTCGACTACTGGAAATCGACATTTGACCACTGGAAAATTAGAGAAACCTCAGAATTAATGGATATCTGCTTTAACAGAAAAAGTAGTACAAAGTAGTAATTTCCATTGGGAACAGAGACAAGGAATGGAATGCAAGATGTTAAAAACATTTTTTAAAAGACTTTAAATATTAACTGATATATTCTCCTTGATATAGAATTCTAGGGTGTTTTATTTTTCTTTCAGTACTAACAGACATAACCATATTGTAACGTTTTCTTAAGAAAACCTGGCTGGCTGTCATTCTTTCTTGTCCCTGCCCTCCTGAATGTAATATGGTTTTTTGTTGTTTTCCCCACTCACTGGTTGCTTTTTAAACTTTTGTTTGGTAGTTTTTACTAAACTACTGCAGGGGGTCGGTGGTGGTGGCAAATTTTAGTAATTTATTCATCCTGCTGAAGGTTCACTGAATCTCCTGGATCTGAGGTTGTTTTGGATCTAATTTGGATAATTTTTGGCCAATATTTTTTCAAATAATATTTTACACCATTCTCTCTCCGGTCTTTCTGAAAACTCCAATTACATGTATGTTTCACTGCTTGATACTCTCCCACAGGTCTGTAAGCCTCTCTCTTTCTTTTTTCAACATTTCTTCTTAAATAAGGTTCAATTTCTATTGACCTGTCTTCAGGTTCACTGATCTTTTGTTGTGTCCAATTGTACCTAACGATATTTTTAAAGGTTAGTTTATTGGATATAATTTACATACAGTAAAATTCACCCTTTCAAGTGTACAGCTGTATGAGTTTTGACAAATGCAAATAATCATGTAACTACCACCACAGTAAAGACACAGGAAAGTTCCATTACTCTCCAGAATTTCCTCATGCTCTTTTGTGAGTTACCCCTCTTCCCCCTCACTCCCACTTCCACAACCAGCAAACCATTGATCTACTTTTATCCCTATAGTGGGACTTTTTCACATAAATGGAATCACAGCCTTCTTAGTATGGCTTCACTTAGCATGATGCTTTCAAGATTCATTTGTGTTGTGGTTGCATGAATCAGGAGTTTATTCCTTTTAATTGCTGAGTATGAGTCCATCTTTTAGAGGTAGCACAGGTGGTTCATTCATTCACCAACTCAAGAACGTGTGGCAATTTGCAGTTTGGGGTGATTATGAATAAGGCTGCTGTGAACATCCTCATATAAGTTTCTGTGTGAAAATGTTTTCAGTTTATTTGGGTTGCTGTGTTGTATGATTTAACTTTATATGAAATTGCCAAAAAGGTCCCAAAGTGGTCATTTCACTTTGATTCTCACCATCAGCATATTCGAGTTCCATCTGCTCCATATCCTTGTCAGTACCTGGTATTGTCAGTTTGGGGTGTGTGTGTTTAAATTTCAGCCATTCCAATAGGTATTTAGTGACATCTCATTGTGAGTAGAGACAGTTTTTATTCCTTCTTTTCCAATATGTGTGCCTAATTGCTTTCTCTTGCCTTATTGTACTGGGTGGGATCTCCAGTACAATGCTGAATGGAGTGGTAAGAGTGGACATCTTCACTGCTTTCCTTCCAGAATTAGGTCTTTATTAATTAGACAGAAATGTAATTAAGGTTTTTTTAACCACTAAGTACAATGTTATTTTTACCACTACGTATAATTTTTTTGAACCATTAAGTGTAGTGTTTGCTGTGAGATTTTTGTAGATGTCTGTTATCAGGGTAAGACAGATAGTATCCTTCTGTTCCCAGTTTGCTGAGAAGTTTTATCATGAAAAAATAAGATGATGAATTCTGTGAAACACTTTGTTTTTCTGCATCTAATAAGATAATCACATGATTTTCTTTCTCCTTAATAGTCTCCTTATGTGGTAAATTACATTGATTAATTTTTGCATTTGAACTAATCTTGCATTCATAGGGTAAATCCTGCTTGGTCATGATTTACTTTTCTTTTTACGTATCACAGGACTTGGTTTGCTAATATTCTGTTGAAGACTTTTGGTCCTGTGTTCATCAAGGATATTATTTGTAATTTTCTTATAATGTTTTTGTTTTCTGGCTTTGGTATCATGACAATGCTATCATCATAAAATGGGCTGAGAAGTGTTCCCTTCTCTTGCACTTTCTTGATACACTTGTGTAGAATTGCTATTATTCATTCCTTAGATGGTTGGTAGAATTCCCCAGCGAAGCCATCTGGGCCTGCAGTAGGTTATTAACTACAAATTTTATTTCTTTATAGGAGTATTCAGGTTATCCATATCTTCAAGTGAGTTTTGACATTTTGTATCTTTCAAGGAATCTGTCCATTTCAGTTGTAAAATTTGTAGGCATAAAGTTGTTTATAGTATTCCCTTATCATCCTTTAAATGTCTGCAGGATATTTAGTGATACTCTCTTTCTCATTCTTTTGTCTGTTGGATAATTTTGTTATTCAAGTGAAGTTTACATCACCGATATTAAAGAATAGTCATATGCACAAAAGAATATAAAGCTTTTTGGCTAAGGGCTGGAGAAGTTAGAAAAAGCATGAGAAACACATGTGGGGTAGACATGAAGAAGGAAAGTGAAAGGTGTAGGAACCCCCACCTCACTTCCTGAGGCAGGACTCTCAAGACTCTCAAGATCAAGCGGCCATTAATTGCATGGATTCAGATTTCTTTCATTCCAGACTTAAATTTAACCTTAGGTTTTTGCTCCAGCACCAATTTAACAGAGCAACATAGGCATTTCCAATCTAGCAGCACACGCTGTTTCCAAGCGCGTGTGACTGGCGCACCGCAGCTCCATCCATGCACACCCCAGGAGCGCGGTCCATGCCCAGAGCAGGTGCCTGTGCTGCTGAACCTGACAAGAAGCCTCCCAGAACACCACCTGTCACAAGGCGCCACCTGAAGGGATCTGAGGTCTCTAAAGATCAACTGGTGCCTGTGATTTCCAAAGACTTAACCTTAGCCTTCAATGACATTTACATATAAATTGACAAATAAAACCCTCCATAATTTACACTTCAGTCTAGGAAGACATGGCACAGATCTTCCAATGACAAAAAAAAAATGTAGCAGCTGTGTGTGTGTTCCCCATTTTGACCAAGCTCTCACCGTAACACAGAACATAAAGGAGAAGGGTTGCACACAAATTTAAAGTATTAAAAAAAAAAAATCATACGTTAACGCTGTTGACTCAATAACAATACAGGGAAACTCACTGCAAAATAAAATCCCTTATTTAAACCAAAAGGAATGAAATGTACCAACTACAACTGTGTAGGCTCTAATGTAGCAGCACAGAATGTTTCCAGAAAAAACATACATTGAAAAAAATAAAAAATATTCAGAGATAAAACATAAGAAGATTAAAAAATATATATCTTAAGAGAATTTATTGCTCAAAACATACAAAACTTAATTCTAAGAAATTCACCTACCTAAATTTAAACAAGATTGCTGCAGTTGCAGCTTGCCATCCTCCAGGAGACATGAAAAGGGACGAGGGGCGTAGGGCTGTGGGGATGTCAAGACTGCCCCAAGGTCAAAAAGCCTTTGAGGAGAACCCTAGCTCCCACTGAGACCAGCCTCCGGCCTACCCTCTGCAGAGGGGAAGACAGGGGACAGGTCTGGGGCTGCAGACTCTGCTGGAATTAGCAGAGGAGCCAACAAGGCTGGGGGGATACAGGCCGGCCAGACTCCCTTAGCTGGATCCCGTACTCCACGTCTGGCCAGCACTCTGGGGTGCCTGGCTCAGGTCTCCATCAGGATCTCCACCACATATTCCTACTTGCCCAGGTCAGAATGCAATTGCAGCTGGAGGTGGGAGGCGGGGCGGCTACAGGGCCAAACCTTTGAATGCTTTGCAGGGCCACCTCCCACGGTGTGGATCAGCACCGTGTGTCCAGGTCGTCGTAGGAATTGACCACGTCTGAGGCCAGCTCTTCCATGCAAACTGGGGTTTTTGGTCTTCAGTATTTCAAATAAATATCTAGATACTTCTGAAAGTCTCCTCTATTTCCCCAGGGCTGTCCACCTCCCAGATACTGCTTGTCAGGACTCCTGGCGCCAGTGCTGAGGTGACAGAGGAAAGGTCTGAAAACTGGCCCCTTCATACAGCAGTGTCCAAAGCGGGGGGCATGGCACACCCCCTCTGGCTCCCGCATGGCGGGCACAGGCCACCGGCACAGGATCTCTGCAGAAACCAGGCAGTGGAGCAGCACCCACCCCACACTCTCGGGTGCCACTGTTCACCACATCCCATCCTGGGCCATCTCCTCTTGGATCTGCCAGGCGTGTTGGCATTGAGGACCCTATGGCAGTGGTTGGGCTCCACCAGCAAGTGGTAAAGCTGGAGCTTCTAAAAGGACAAGTCCGGGAGTGACTGCCCCTGCCGGCTGCAGGAGGGCAGGGTCTTCAAGCTGGCGGGGGTGCCGTGCCTGGCTGCCACTTCTTTCATTCTCAGTATTGGTTAATTTGCGTCTTTTTTGTCAGTCTGGCTATAGGTTTACATACTTCATTGATCTCCAAGTAACAACTGTTGGTTTCATTGAGTTCCTCTTTTTTTTTCTCTTCTCAATTGCATTGATTTTGGCTCTATGTTTATCATTTCCTTACATCTGTTAGTTTGGGATTTAACTTGCTCTTTTTTAGTTTCTTAAGGTGGAAAATTAGATCATTGATTTGAGACTTTTCTTTTTTTCTAACACAAGTATGTTATGCTATACATTCCCCTGTAAGCAATGCTTTAGCTGCATCCTACATATTTGGGTATTTTGACATGTTGTGTTTTTATTAAATTCAAAACACTTTGTAATTTCCCTGCTGACTACTTCTTTTATGCATGGGTTATTTAGAAGTGTCCTGTATACTTTCCAGTTCTTTGGAGACTGGCTTTGTTATTGATTTCTACTTTCATTCTATTGTGATCGGATAATATATTTTGAATGATTTCAATTTTTTGAAGTTTGTTAAAAATTTGTCTTATTGTCTAGAATATGGTCTACTTTGGAGAATGTTTCAGGTGTACTTTGGGAGTATATACTTTTAAACCACTGTAATTATTCAGCGATTTCTTTCTTTAAATGGGCAAGTCCCCTACAGGGTCTTCATACTTTTGGTCACTCCAGAGTGCCTTAAACATTTGGTCTTTTAAATTTCTTTTTTTTAATCAGAGTTTATCATTTTTATTTGTGAGATGATTAGTCTGTTACAGTTTACCACTACCATAGCCAGAACTCTTAGATTTCTTATAATACAAGATGAAACTTTCTTTAAGCTAGTGTGTGTTGATTTATTGTTTTTGGTTATTTCAAACAAAAACTTCTAACTCATACAGATACACAGCAGTTCACACTGTATAAAATGAAATGCCAAGAACATGTAGGGGTGAGAAATAGGGAACTCTATCTAGAACTCTTTTTTGACTTGAATTGACCTGTATTAAAATAAATTAGAAACCAATTATACAGGAGGAGGAAGCACATACACCTGCTTTGTTTATTTGTAGATAAAACTATTTACAAAATGTTTCCAGAGTACTTACAAATGAAGAAGGAAATAAATTGAAAGGTTACCTTTACACTCTGGAGCAGCATGACTCCATGTTGAATTGTTACCACAATAAATCATGCTCTCTCCAATAAGTGAAAATGGATCTGGTCCAGGTGCAGGATCACAACTGTAAGTTACTGCATCAAGATACTCAAACACTTCTACTTCACTAAAGGTGTGTCTTCCATTTTTTATTTTTGGAGGTGGTGTACACAAAATCTCTTAAAAATGAAGAAAATGAGGAAAGGAAATGTAAAAGATTAAGACAGCCTTAGTAAAATTTCTATGTCTTCAATAAATTCGTCAACATAGGGTTTCTACCAGCTGGTTGTGAATTCAATATGGATTTAAAAGAAGGTTTCTATGAGCAAATATATTATCCCAAATTCAAACCATTAATGTAGTAACTAACTTTCAGAACAAATCTCATTTTCTCAAAGTGTAAATGCCCATCGACATGGTTTGGATCGGTGTCCCCACCAAATCTCACGTGGAATTGGAGTCCACAGTGTTGGAGATGGGGCCTGGTGGGAGACGTTTGAATCATGGGGGTAGATTTCTCATGAGTTGTTTAGCACCATCCCCTTGGTGCTGTTCTCATGATACTGAGTTCTTGGGAGATCTGGTTATTTAAAAGTGTGCAATGCCTCCCGTCCTCCCCACCTTGCTCCTGCTCCTGCCACGTGAGACACCTTGTTCCTCCTTTGTCTTTCCCAATGATCATTAAGTTTCCCGACGTCTACCCAAACCCCCAGCAGATGTCAGCATGATGCTTCCTGTAGAGCTTGTAGAAACATGAGCGAATTAAACTTCTTTTCTTTATACATTACAAAGTCTCAGGTATTTCTTTACAGCAATACAAAAACGGCCTAATACGCCTATATTTATTTGCAAGGCCATGCTAAGTTCTGTTCTAGTCATCACAAGAAATGCTGACAATTAATGAGAAAATATGCTTAACTCAGTGATGGTGGAGAAATCCTTTGCAATTTATAAATATATTCATTATCTAAATTGGTGGTTCACAATGCCACCAAAATATTATTGTCTTTTTTCACTCTGATCCTAATAAGAATACACTGATTTTTTTCCAAAGGCTTAGCATGACTTTGCATGATATTGAAGAGATGTGCAAAAAAATGTGAGCAATGCCACTATTCTCACTAATTTTATTTTTATTTGGAAAATTTTTATTTTTCATAAAAAATGTTACATATGTTAATTTGTATTGCATCTATTCTTACAAATTGATCAGGCCAGGTGGGGTGGCTCACATTTGTAATCCCAGCACTTTGGGAGGCCCACGGAGGCAGACTGCTTGAGCACGGGAGTTCAAGACCAGCCTGGGCAACATGGCAAAACCCCGTCTCTTCAAAAATTACAAAAAGCCAGGCATAGTGGCACATGTCTGAAGTCTCAGCTACCGGAGAGGCTGAGGCTGCAGTGAGCTGAGATTGTGCCACTGCACCCCAGCCTGGGAAATAGCCTGAGACTCTGTCTTAGGAAAAACAAAAACAAAACCAAAACGAATCAATAATTATTTAAAAACCTCTCTGTTTGAATTACAATATGATAAATTCCAATAGATATAACCCACATAAAATAAAGTTCTTTGGGATCTTTGTTAATCTTGAAGTGTAAAGGGTTCCCTGAGGCAAAAATCTTTGAGGACTACTGGTCTAAATTTAAAAAAAAAAGAATTTACTTACTTTCACATAATGGGGGCTTACCGCTCCAAATTGCTACTGTGTCTTTAAGTTCACAATATAGAATATCTTTACCAATTAAGTAATAACTAAATGAGAAAAGAAAGGGTTACTGTTTTACATAGCAATTAATAAGACACACATAATAATGAAGGAACTTTTTATATGGTTTCTTTTCTATACTGCAGTAGTTTGAGGAGGTGGTTTCTTAAACAACATACTATGTAATGAAAGTGCTAAATAAATCTGCAATTTAATCAAATAGAGTTTCTCCATTTGAATACATATTGGCCAAGAGCAAAGATGTCTAAATAACTCTGCTGTGCCTTTCTGCCCAACCTCTTTGCTGCCTCCTGCAATCACATCACACATTCATTTCTGTGCCTTTTCTCACACCACTTTGCACAGTAAGGACAAGGACTGTGTAGAGAGAACAGGCCCTAGAGCTGGAATGCCTAGATTCAAGTCCCTGCTTCTCAACTTACCTAGTTGCTTGAGCTTGGGTAAATCACTTAAAGTTCCTTCACTCAGTTTCCTAATTGATTAAAAGGGGATAACAGTACATGGGGTTGTTTAGGGGATTAGATAAGTTAGCATTTGGCACATAGTGCACATAAGTTTTAGCTCCTATTAATATTATTTAGAACAGAGTGTATTTCTAGGAATAGCTCATTGAGTATAGGAATACTTTCGTTAAGTATACCCCTATACTCAATGAAATCTTCCCTGATTTAAAATCATAGGAATCTCTCCTCCTTCTGGACTCTGAATCATCATGAATAATTCTACTTATTTGGTATTCCTCATTTAGGATTTTGCTTTTATAGCTCTCAGTATATATTGTCTCTCAATAAGGTTAGAACTTCTTTTAGGAAGGTCAGTGTCTTAAAGTTTTGGTATCCCTCGGTGTGCCAAGCAAGCAGTATGTGTTAACTGAATATTCCAATATTTCTACTTGACCAAATTTTAAAAACTGTCAGTTGCCTTACATAGTCACAGCTGATTTTTCCTCCAACACTCACTTACTTTTTCTATATTATGGTGTATTACTGCTGTTGTTTGAATCTGGTTTGTCTCTACCAAAACTCATATTGAAATTTAATTGCCAGTGTAACAGCACTGAGAGGTGGTGGGGCCTTTAAGAAATGATTAGGTCATTAAGCAGGATAATGCCTTTCTAGAGGGTGTTCATTAATTCTTGAGGGAATGTGCTCTCATTCTTGTAGGCTTCGATTCGTTACCACAAGAGCACATTGTTATAAAGCGAGAGCCCCTCCCTTGTGCTTTGTCTTTTTTGCAGGTGCTACATTTCCCTTTCACTTTCCAGCATGTTATGATGCAGCACGAAAGCCCTTGCCAGACACTACTGCCATGCCCTTGAACTTCCCAGCCTCTGGAAACATAAGCCAAATAAATTTCTTTTCTTTATGAATGCCTAGCCTTAAGTGTTCTGTTTTAGCAAGAGAAAATGGACAGAAAATTACATTTACTCTCTAAATGCACATTTATCTCAAATGTCTAGTATCTCCAATATATAAGACTTCAAAATCTCTACAGAACAAAGGCTATTACTGAGCACTCAGTACCGGTTTTTGAGATGCTTCACATTGTAGCAGTCTCAAAAATAAGGTTTTTCAACTGAGAGATTTTGATCAACATGATGGTAAAGGCTAACCAGGTCAGTTTTGGTCTGGTAACACTTAACAGAGTCATCTGGATACAAGCGTATCCGTAGTTGGCAATTCTATTTCTCATTTTTGTGAGCCCTACTTAAACTCTAAGAGTTGGCAGATTTAAATAGGGGACACTCAGTTGTGAAGGATAAATTCTCATGATTACTACATTCTTAATGCTTACAACAGACTTATTGTCAGAAATAACAAGGAGTTTTGCTTTCCTTCAGTATCAATTATTTTCTACTTACTTTAATATCTTGCCTATCTCCATAAAACATCCAAGAGTTGTTTGGCTAGAAGTATAACTTGCCACATAGAAAGCAAAATTAAGTTTACAGGAAAGCTTAAGAAGAGAAGCAAAACAAAAATAAAATTACTAACATTTCCCTTATTTCCTCTAAGGAGCAACTTACCCCTCGTTACAAATAAAGTGTAACTCAGAACCAAACTCGTAAGACCCATTTACAAGGATTGCTTCACCATTTACAGGATCCTGTATATGTGGACACATTTCTCCTAAAAGAAAATAATTTTGACAGTTTTCAATCCAGTTATAAAACAGATCTGAATCAGAATCAAAATTCTGCAGTGCTCTTTTGAATGCATGGGAATATTATTTTCTTTATTTACAAAAAGATTTCTTGGAGATTTTGATTTCTCAAAGCCCGCAATAATGCATTGCTATCTTAAACCTCATTTCACAAGAAGAAAATCATTATCACCATAGTGGAATATGTACCCCAAAATGTGCAAATCTCTAGAGCAAGCAGAAAAAAAAAAAAAAAGGAAGGAAGGAAGAAAGGAAGGAAGGAAGGAATCTCTAGAGCAAGCAGAAAAAAAAAAGGGGGGGCTCGTTTACTTACTATAACAGCCGTCATCTGAGACAGGTAGCCATGTATGATTCCGATCACAAATACTATGGGTGGCAAGAGGAGGTATATAGAAGTATCCTTTTTTACACTTATAATCTACTCGTTCCCCAACCTTATAGTAGGGTTTTGGTTTACCAATGAGCTCCATAGCTTCAAATGTTGGTGGCGCCTCACAGGCATCTAGGGATAAGAGAATAGGAACATGAAGATGAAGTACTGATAGCACTTTAATGAGCCATGACTGTGGTCTGGCAGCAAGTAGTACAGAAAAAACAGAAAGGTCCTTGGCAAGATTTTAAATGATTGTTCCATGCTTTTACCTGAGTGCTGGTAGTAGTGGAGGAAATGGGACTTGCATGTTTTAAGTAACAATCCTATTAGCTTTTGGTTTCTTTGGGAATAAGCATTCACCAATAAACTGAAGAGACAGCATTAATGTCTTTGGTCTTAAAAAATATACGGACGCATCTTTCCCCACATTTTTCTAAATGCATTTCAAAAGTAACTTCTCCTCTAAGAAGTCTTCTACAGTATAGAGCACTCTGCTCAGATTGTTCTTCCATAGTTTAAAACACTAACTTATAATAGCTTGTCGCTTCAGGCTATCTTCTCTTAAAAGGCATGTTCCTGGGGTTCAAGGAACATGTTCTTCTTTTTCTACTATACTCCACCCACCTTGTGGGTGCTCAAGAAATGCTGACACTGACAAACTCTATCTGCCAATAAGTATTCAATAAATTGTCTGCTACTGTGCCTGGGGAGATCAAACAACCCTAGTTTGGATTCATGTTGTGCTAAGTCAAACAAAAGGCTCAAGCTGCCCTAAAAGGACAGATAATAAAGTGAAAGTCTGAGTTTATGATGATGAGTGTTTATTCCTGATAAGCCTGTTGCTTTTCAGAATTACTTGCCCTGTGATTTAATCCTTTTCCTTATTTCTTGCCTCTTTTGCCCTACTCTGCCACACTGAGTAGCTTGGCAGTCCAGTAGTGTCACATCCTGGTGCTGTTGCTCACCTTGCTCCCTCTGCTCTGAATACCCTTCCTCCCTGGCCAGTAGCTACAACTCCTGCTCAACTCTTATCTTCCTTAATCCACCCATCATCTCCTCCAGGAAGCATTTTCTGCCTCTCCCTGGGAAGCAGTGATCAGTCAACTTCCCCTGGAATCTCCTCCTGCATGGATCTCTCAGGTAATTATCACATGCTTTTGTGTTTAATAGTTAACATGGCCAACTCCATTCATCCATGCAGCCACAACATGCAGCACAATATGTCACTCATAGTAGCTATCCACAAAAAAATTGGTACTCAAAGTCCACTGCTGTCAAACACAAAACAATGTGAATAATATATTGTAACCAATTTCATATTGAAAACAATCATTCTACAGCACAGTGGAGAAAGAAGATTAGGCCATTTCTCGTGCTGCCTATCTCCCAGTCTTCTGGTATCCTGGCAGGTGACCAGATATGGACTGCTCTCTTATGCATGGTAGTATGCCGAGTAAGCAACTGAGAAGCTACTGTGTAAGCACTTACTGATCTTGGCTTCTTTCATCGGAAATAAGGAAAACACCTAAAATAGGCAGAAGAGACCACATACAACAGGAGATTGGGGATTTTGTCCAAAAAAGCAGTTCCTCTACTGGAGGAATGAATGAGACTGGCCTGAACTTTGATACATTGTTTCCTTCAGCTATCTGGAACCATTTGGCAATTACCTTTGAGAGGGCAGGTCTCCCATGCACAGCACTGTCTGCTTACAAAACCTTCTCCTTGTGAGACTGAGTTGCTCCAAAAATTGAATGTTTATTTTAATCCATGTATTCTCTCTGCCTAACATCGTGAGTTCTCATTTTCACTTTCTCTAGGTTTCATACCTGTCTTGATTTATGCTTATGAACCTCAAACTTAACCTTGTTTTTCCTTCTCTTCATTCTTAGTTTTATCTTCCATGTTGCACCCTATTCATTTTATTTTTGTATGTTCCTCTATTTCAAATCGCATTCATCATCTTCAACTTACTGTTTTGTTTTGTGTGTGTGTGTTGTTTGTGTTTTGTTTTGTTTGGTTTGAGACATGGTCTCTCACTCTGTCACCAAAGCTGGAGTACAATCAGGGCTCACTACAGCCTTGACCGCGGGCGCTCCAGTAATCCTCGCCCCTCAACGTCACAAGTAGCTGGGACCACAGGCATGCAACATCACACCTGGCTAATTTTTTTTTTTAATTTTTTGTATAGGTGGGCAAATTTTTTGTATAGGTGGGCTCTCCTTATGTTGCTCAGGCTGCACTTCTAGCACTAAGCCTATTCTAAGCATTAATCGTAAAAGACAAAAAGAAAAAGTCCTCTCGTTTTCTTATCACCACTGCTCCCTACTCCCATCACCCTCCTTCAAAATGAACATTTTAATGATCAGTGAGCTGCAAGACTGAAGTACTGGAAGCCCTGCAAAGTTAACACAAACAGGGGAGACAGATCCTTTCTGGCCCTCAGCTGCCCCTGCCCTAGCTTTTTAGGTACCACAGAAAGACCATCCTGAGCAGAGCTCTTTAAACAACCCTCCTCTTGGAGGCAGGAGGAGCTTTTTCCTAGGCTCTAATCCCCAGCCGAATAGTATATTTAATTTTCTGGTATTTAACAGATATGGAGGCAAACAAACGGGGCTTTTGGAACCACAAGTATGACAACACAGGCAGGATCCCTGCATTCTGACAGGGAGAGACAAAGAACAGAAAAGGTCATTTTAAAAGGGTGATTACAAGTGAAGAGGGACTTGAACCGGGTTGTATGTTCAACCTGAGATGGGGGAGGTTGTGGGGGCGGGGGCGGGGGGGCGCGTTCAGAGAAGGTCTCCTAGGGCATAACCTTCCAGCTAACTTTGCAGAAGAGCAGGCCTGTTTCTGCAGCAGGACAGGAGGAAAGTGTTCCCAGGCTGAGGGAACAGCAAGCACAGATGCCCCAAAGTCTGTTTGATGAGCAGAAAAGCCTTCCCTCCCTCGAGACATCTGTTAAATGCTGTCAGATATATATCTGAAAATTATACTCCTTTCCTCCAGAGAACTTTCCTTGGTTCATAATTTGTTTGTTACTATTAAGTTTTGGTTAATGTCTGCCACTCCCAATACATTGTAGCAAATAATTTATTGGTTACCTACTGTGTTCCCGGCACTGAGCACTTAGCATCGAACAAAACAAAGTCTCTGCTTATCTTCCTGCATGAACGTGTGTGTAAACCAATAGTGAAAAAAGGATCAAGAAAATAGGAATGGTTTGTTATTGCCTACCAGTGTAATAGCAATAGACATACAAAACCCATATTCGTTGAGCAAATGCTCCTAAGGAAAAAAATGCAACACAGAAACTATACGTTATTAGATCCTAAATATAATTTGGACATAGATACACATGAAGCGCACATAAAGTCAGAAAGAAATATACCAAAATATTAAAAATAGTTGTCTTTTGATTCTGTTCGTGTCGTACAATAAGCATGTATTTCTTAGCGGTTTTTTTTGTTTTGTTTTGTTTTGTTTTGACAGGGTCTCACTCTGTCATCCAGGTTAGAGTGCAGTGGCATGATCACAGCTCACTGCAGCCTTCATCTCCTGGGCTCAAGCGAATCTCCTACCTCAGCCCCCAGAGTAGCTGGGACCACGGGCACACACCACCATGCCCCGCTAATTTTTGTATTTTTTGTACAGATGGGGTTTTGCCATGTTACCCAGGTTGATCTCGAACTCCTGGGCACAAGCAATCACCCCGCCTGGGCTTCCCAAACTGCTGGAATCACAGGCGTCAGTCACTGCGCCTGGCCTAGCATGCATTTTTAAAATTACTGATTCCATTCAATGAAATACAATACACATTTAGTGGGATAGGCCTTAAGCTTTAGTTTATGAGCTGTAGGGGAAAACAAGATTAACATTATTTGCCTTCCTTTGTTAGGATACTAATTTCTCACTAGGCTTGGTTACCAGTGTTTTTTAGGTTGCTTCACATCTCTCAAATATGACTCTAATGAAAAGAAGGAAAACAATGTCAAAAATCCATTAGGTAATGGAATCAGATACTGTCTCTATTGGTTGGGAACAGGAAGATGACTCGATGGTCCACCCACCCCCAAAAAAGCAGCCATTTAAAAACTAATAGGAGCTCAGGCAACACGAAAGTCTGTTCACAGAAGGCACAAAAATCATGGCGCGCCCTTACCACCTCTCTAACCCCAGGCACTGAGAGCCTGCTCTCACCCAATATGCCCTCCCCAGCCCCAGCGTCCGCGCTCACTCCATTCAAAGCAAACAGTGAGCTAGCTGTCTTGCCCACAGTGAACTCCGCACACAGGCCACTTGCGCACAACAAGCTCCCAGCAACACCTGGCCAGGCCCCTCTCGCCCAGCCCAGTCCAGCACATGGGGCACAGCAGACGCACTGCAACCCTTACCGCGGGTACTGTCCAAGCCCTAATGAACACTCCACTCACCAAGGCACCAAGGGAACACAGGGCAAACTCTCACCACGGGCACAGCACGGGCCCTAGCAACATTCCCACGCACCTGTGCACTCCAGAGCAAGCCCTCACCTGGGGCGCCCAGTCCGCACTCCCCTTGTCGACAGGGCTCAATCCCGAAAACACTGTTCACGCTTTTGAAGGGGACACAGCCAGATCCTGCGTAAATGCCGGCCGCGCACACCACGCCCCGAAACAAGCTTCACCTCGGGCTCTGCGTGGTCCCCGCATTCCCCGCCACATACCCCCGGGATCTGAGCACTACACCCCTCGGAGAACCTGGCCTCGCTCTCTATCCCAGGCAGGCACGACGTGCAGTGAGCCCCGCCCCGCGCCTCCTGCCCGACTGACTGCGCAGAGCTCTAGCCTCGCCGCGAACGCGCGAACTCGTCCCGGGGTCCTACCGGAGAAGGAGGATAGCTGCAACACGAGAGTAGCCAAAAGCAACCCAGGAAACCGACCGGAAGAAAAGGGACGCTCGCGGCGGCCGGGAAGCGCCATGGCGCGATGCGGAAGACGCCGCTATTTTTCCGGAGGGAGAGCAGAGAAACCGAGAGCCAGCCGAGCAGGGAAGCCCCTTCTGAGGCCGGCTATGGTACGCAACAATCACCAACTCACAAAGTATCTAGGGCCTCAGGACAGGTGGGCGTGGCCTGAACCGCGCCGGGGGCGGAAGTCAGTCGACTCACGAGGGCGGCTGGGACCAATCGGCGGGCTGTGGGGTGGGGCCTCGGCGCTCAGAGGCAGCCGTTGGCCTTCAAGGAGACAGGGCGTGGCCCTGGCGGGGCCTACCTGCCCTGGCTTCCCGGACCCGCCTCTTTTCTTGGGAAACCTTTGGCCGACCATCCCGGAAGTCTGAGGCGTAGTGCGGGAAAGGGCTGCCTCATCGTCATATTTGTGACCAAGGAAGGGTGGAAAACTAAGCTGCTTTGGTCATCGTTTCCGGGAACTCGAGAATCAAGAATAAAGCACTTCGACGTAAAAACAGAGATCCAGAGTCCAGGCAGGGGGTCACCGTGGGCCAGCACCGCTCAGGGTTAGTTTTATCCTGGGGCCCTGCAGGCTGTCTGGACTGCCTGGGCCCTTATTTGGTATTTTGCATTAGTCAGGCATTATTAGGAACAATATTTCAGTTTTTCTTGCTTGAATGCCTGCTACTGTGTCGTCTCGGGGCCGTCTTGTTTTCACAATCTCAAAGGTTTGACTTCTGCACTCCCAGCCCCTAAGATAATTTGCTCTTTGCTCCCCTCCCTGGAGAGGACCCCTCAGAATCTAAATTATTAAGCAACACCAGGCCGTTAGCATATTGAGACTCTATGGGGCCCTTGCCCTTGAGCAACTGAATGTTTTATTGAAGACGAAATACACATGCATGAACAATGTAAGACCAAGGGTGTCCTACGTGCCAGTTGGAAGCAATGAATGCAGGAGGATTGGGGTGGGTAGAAATTGTTAGGTGAAGAGTGGATAAGGGGGAGAAGTTTTCTGGTGAAACAATCTTAGGAAGAATATCGGAAAATTAAGAATGAGCAGGATTGATTTGTAGGGTTCTGAGTAGTAAACCGGTATGACTGGTAACAGGAAAAAAAGGGACATGACTGGCATTACAAGAGCAAACAAAGAGTTGGCATTTCTTCCTCTCAGACTGGCAAAGAATTAAAACCTCAGCCAGTGTGAGTGAACGTGTTGCAGGGAGACCAGCACTCTGTTTGTAATACAATTTTTCAGAATGTTAAAAGTCTTAAAGTGGATATGAGTTCTGTTAGGCTATCAGTTCCCAGAGAAATCATCAGAGCTGTGATCAAAGATTTATAAATTTTAAAAAATGTAAACCCTAAGTGTCTAGCAAAAGTAATAAGGAATTTCTGGTAGTTAGCTTTGTGTGATGGAATTCTATGCAGCAAATATTGCAAAAGAATACCAAATATGAGAAACTGATATAATTGTAAGTGGAAAAAGCAGAGTTCAAATTGGCATATGCCTTTTGGCATTACTTTTATTAAAAGTACCATACTAATATATATAAAAAACTGGGAATACAACAAAAATAATGGTTGATAAGATTATAGATATTTCACTTTCCTTATGCTTTTCAGTTTTCTGTTTTCTATGTTGACCTTATATTACATTTAGAATAAAGTAAAGAAAATATATTTTAAAAATCAAACCTATGTATCAAGGGCTGTTTTGTTCATAGAATTATGGGAGTAGAACTTGTATTACACAGGGTTAACCTATGAAGAGGAAGATGAGGAACTGAATGCTCAGTGTGTAAACCTCAAATGGGTCTTATAGAATTATAGAACTGAAGTGTATTTAACAGTTTTATAACTGAGATGTACTGAAGACTTTCTGGGTTCTCCAAACCATGGAATTCCTCTTCCTGTCAGACCAACAAAAATTTTAAAATTCTTGGCAGAGATTATAAGACATTAAGTGTGGAGGTGGTATATCAAATAAACATCTTAGTATCTTGGATTATAAAATTCAGACGCTCCATGACAGCAATTAAAGCAGGTACAATTAAAGAGATAGTAAATAGGAAACTCAATGAGGGGAAATTATTATTTCTGTTAATGTATGGTGTGAAAGAGTTATATGACAGACATGTTCTGTGGCTCAATGCCAGCACTCATTTGCGAAAGTGGATAGTCTATTTATTGTCCTCTGCAACAATAAATATTAAAAATTCTCCATCTATTTTCAGGCTTGGAAGAAAAATGTCTTTTTTCTCATGAGGAATTTTATTATAAACTATAGAATAAAAAGTATGGCTAGTGTTTGATTTCCTAGTTTCAAGTGTCAGATAAGACTCAAAGATTGATATTTTATTGAAACTTTCTTTCAATCAGTAAAATTTCTATCCCTGGGGTTAATCAAGCCATTCTTAACATACTCGAAGACTTTCACATTAAATATTTAAAACTTATTTTTATTTGATTCAACTGAGGCTTCATTTGAATGGCTCTGAGCCTTGTTCTCTACTTTTTGGATAAGTTTCATGAGTCAGGGATAGCGTTTTCTCGTTATATCTACAGTGCCAAAATCTATAATAGGTATACAATGAATAACTGGTAAATGTTGGATGAAATGAATGGTTCTTGTGGTCAAGGGCATTTAACATGTCTCTGCCAGTTCTCCCCCAGCATGAGTTTACCAAATGCCCAGAAAGTTCTGAGAGATTTTGATTTAAATAATTTTAGACCCTAGAAAACAAATTGAGATCTGTCTGTAAAAGGGATGAGCTACAAATGTCTGCACAGCTAACTTTCCTAAATCAGGTGTTGCAAGCTTACTTGTAAAGTGGAGCTGTGGTCTATCCCTTAGCCTTGAGATCATTTTAGTGACCAGTTCAAAGGGAGGCTGTCGACAATGAACTTCCTGAGGCCTTAACAGGGGTAGAGCTTGAAGCCAAAGCTTTGAATGAAGTGGATTTATGAGATTAAACACTAATGTTTCCTCCAACTCCTCCTATAGATTTTGTCAAACTGCCAAAGAGAAGAAAAGGAGAGAATGGAGGATATGTGTGTTTGTGGACCACGTTTGGAACTATGGGATCTCCTTTAAGGGGCTTATGAAGGGCAGTGTGGGTGGTGGCTGGTGTGCAGGGATGTCATTAAACTGTGGCCAACTCTTTTAAAATTTGATGTTAGATGTTTCTTTGCCTCGTAAATTAGTATACTGTATTTACATTATGCTTTTCAGGAGCAGGTGTAGTAGTATGAATGGGCCTCTATTTGCATCTACTAAGCACCTGCCAGCCAACTGACCTTTATGGTTAGCTGTGTCTGATCCTCTTTCCTGTTACTATCAAGAGCATTTTTGTGGCATTACATATGAACACAGGGATTATGAAAACAATCAGGTATAGAAAGAGGTGCATTTCTCAGAAGGAATGGATAGTATTTTGTTTCCTCTTGGCTTTTGAAGGCTTTAAAAACATAAGTATATTAGAAATTATATTCCATACGTCGATTTGCAAAATAAAAATAAAGTATTTTACTCCTTTCTCATTGTAATGGTAGAAAGAAAATTTCATTTAAGCCTCATAAACTTTATATACTTGGTGTGCCAAAAAAGCAAACAAAACAAAGAATGTTAGTACTAGGAATAGCTTCGGAGAGCAATTGGTGTCCAGCCCCTGCTGATAGGGCTCCGATGTGCGGAGGAACACCAGGTTCTTTTGTCTCGCATTGAATTGGAAAAAACAAGATGGACACATGTGGAGTGGTTTTAAGGAGTGGAGAGTTTAATAGGCAAGAAAGAAAGAAGGAAGAAGCTCCTCTGTATGGAGACAGAGACAGCGGGGCTCCAAAGCCGAGAGTGGAGACCTCAAGTGGGGCAGAAGCCAGCCAGATATATGTAGAAGCTGGAGGAGGTGGTGCCTGACTTGCACAGGGCTCAGCGTATTGGTTTCACTAGGCATGTCATTCACATAGCCTGCGAAAAAGCTGGCCTTCTCACCCTAGTCTTTTAATTTGCAAATGCAGGGCACCATGATGTTCTACACGCGTGGGGATATGTGGGGCCATGTTGCCAGGCACATGTTGGGGCAAGGGCAAGAGGACAACCATGGGAATCATCATGTTGGGTGGGCCCAATTTCTAATGGCCGGTACTTGCATATCTAAGGTCGTCTGCCTGGCTCTAAGGGCCTGGGCTTTTCTTTTTGACAAGAAACGTTTCTGGAGCTGCTTTAAAACAAATGAAAACTTTCCAAGGACCCCTTTTCCTCTCTATATGTCTAAAATAATTTCTTAATAACTCCTATCACATTCTCCCCCAACCCCCCGAGGAGACAACCTAATTGCTGTTAGGGGGTTATGGGTGATGACTTTTTCTGGCTACTTCCTGCTGAAAATGGACGTCAAATGGGGAACACCAGCTAGGGCTCTTCCTGGGGTCTATCTAAGGGTTCTTGGAAATAGGGTGTGTCCATGCGTGATCCAGTTTGCAGCACCCATTTGGAGTTTGGTTGCTTCTAGAGAAGAAACAATTTGAGTTACAGTATTGAGTATACAGGGTTTAAGTATTAATACAAGACATATAAGCAAGAGAGGGCTTAATAAAGGGTTTAACCAATTCCATAAAGAAGACTGGAATCCATTAAAGAGGGATTGTAACTACCCGGGACTAAAGCCTGCATTTTTCCTGAGCTTGTTGATGATTTAGATTTGATCTTTTTTTTTTTTTTTTTTTGAGACGGAGTCTTGCTCTGTCGCCCAGGCTGGAGTGCAGTGGCGAGATCTTGGCTCACTGCAAGCTCCGCCTTCTGGGTTCACGCCATTCTCCTGCCTCAGCCTCCCAATTAGCTGGGACTACAGGCGCCTGTCACCACGCCCAGCTAATTTTTTGTATTTTTTAGTAGAGACAGGGTTTCACTGTGTTAGCCAGGATGGTCGCGATCTCCTGACCTCCTGATCCGCCCTCCTCGGCCTCCCAGAGTGCTGGGATTACAGGCATGAGCCACCGCGCCTGGCTAGATTTGATCTTCGAGTACCTGTAGATTTTCCTGTACTTTAGTAGAGGTGTTAATCCAGAAGCAGCATGTTTCATTTGAAAGTGCATCACTAATTCCAATAAAAAGTCCTAGCAGACTCAGTAAAACTTTGATGCTTCCTTTTTGTTAGTAACTATTATCCCTCCTGTAAGGATAATAATTAAGCAAAATATACAGCAATGGAAACTTTCTGTCCAATATTTCAGTTAGAAGATGCTACCATGTATAACTCCATCACATACAGTAGAGTGAGTATAGCAGTTCCCACAAGTGTGGTGTGGTAGATAATTTCCATCTAAAATTTTACTTTCTAAGATATACAATTTCCCTTTGGGGTTTGTGAAGTTCCTTGGTTTTATTTTCCCAAACAAAGAAACCTCCAGTTTATGGGCACCCTACTTACTTTCATTACCTGGCAGAATTTGCAGGATAATTGCCCATAATTAGCATATTGATCCAGATTTTTACATTACCCATCCTTTTTTGTTTCTTCCAAGTTGCAGGAGATCACTTGATTTTCAGGAATAAGCAGGGTTAGTTTTAAATGTAGGCAAAAAGCTTAAAAACAATTAATGAAACTAGGATTTAATGACAAATGTGTGATAAGCTTTGGAGCATAATTTCTCTCTCCAGTCCTCATTTTTGGTAAAAAACAAATTATGATCGGACCGTGTGTGTTGTTTGTAGAATAAACTTTAATCTTATACTTGGCCTGATTACTTGCATAAAATGCAGCAAGAATGGTTATTTTTACATAGGCCTTTTGGATTGGTTTTGATGAAACTCTGTTCCATAAGGAATTCCAGATAAGACCTTCAGAGCCCACCATGGGTTTGTATCCGCAAATACCTGTGAGTTGGGTGATCCTCGCCTCTTGAGATCCCAAGATAAACTCGGAACTCCCAGACCTGTTAGAAAGTGACATTCTTTACTGACCGCAGATTAGGAACTCTGTGCAGGGACTGTGTAGACAAGGTATGAGGCCAGTTCTCCCCAAGGGCTTTTTATTGGCTCTGCATGTCAAGCTTGATTCCTTAAAGGGAAACACATCCTTTCAGTCAAAGCCTTGGTAAAATAACCAGTTTTTCCAATTGTGTCTTGTTAAAAAAAAAAAAAAAAAAAAAAAAAAAGGATTCTTATTGCACTGATGCAAACAACTATATTGCTATAAGTTAAGAATACTCACAGATAGTCTCCAAATTCCAGAGGAAGCAGGCAGAGAAAAATAAACATGCTCCAAATTTTGTTCACAGTAGTAAACCTTACTCAATTATCAAAGGCCAGAAATAGCTTAAAATAAGTTTCCTTGACTCTGAAAAAACAAAACAAGGACCAACAATATTCCAAGCAAAAGTTAAAAAGTCTGCTTTAACTTTCTGAGTGCAGTCCCTTTAGTTAACTCTTGTTTTGTTTAATATCTGCGAACATGTCAGTTCTTTATGAGTCCTGTACATCCTTTCTCTATTCCAGTGTTACAGTGTTCAATGCTGTTAAAAACCTGCATTTGAGAACACTTGTTAAAGTCCTTAATATAGCTGGGTTATAAACCGTGTTTTGAGAAGGAACAAAGCAAGACGAACAATTATCTGTGAACGGCAACATTTCCCAGATAGTTACAGTTAAAAACATGACTGAAAAAGAAGTTTATTTATCTCTGTGGCTTCCAATAATTTTACCCTTAATTATGACTGATAGCATATACTTAAACATTAGAATTTTGGAAATCCCATCTAATTTTGGAACATATATTATTCATCAAAATATGGCTTAAAAGAAGATTGGACATCATTTTGGCAATCTCATGTGACTAAACATGTCAAATAATCCTGTTTACCTCTTTTCTGAATGTTTCAGGGGCCCTCTGAACCATCCAAAAAGCCATCCCTCAGGAAGGAAAATTTTGAAACTTGAAGTTTGATTTTGAGATGACTGTTAAAATGTTAGAGGTTTAGAACACTTGATGTTATGAAATAGAATTCCAGATTGCCATAAATTATTTTGCCAAAATGATGACTCAAAAGGCAAAAACGTTTCGTTAGCCTTTACTATGACATGAAAATCCTGTTCAAAGACAAATTTTAGCCTTGCATTAGTTTGTTAATATAAACCCCAATTTGTTTAAATGAAACCTTATAGATTATCCCATCTAATCCAATTTGACCATGAGGTGAAAGCTTAACAAACTTTTTATAACCCTTTTACTAAAGGGCAGTTTAGTGTTTTAAGACTTCCTTGCTATACTTTTATTTCAATGCTCAATTTATGATTATAGATACTATGGGAGAAGACAATGTAGTGCTTCTATCATGTATTTCATTGCAAGGCAACCCAAAACCAATCGGCTTATTTTGTAATTAGCCCATCCCTCATGGGAGTCTCATCTCTTAGTTGGGGGTGGGATGGGGTGGGGATGTTTCCATATCTTTCAGGAGGCCAAGAGCATGCTTCTCTGATTTATAACTGCTATTAGCCATCCCTTAAAGTATATTTCCTACCTGGTTACTACACACCAAAGCTCTCTCAAAATGCGAAGTAATTTTTGATACCCCAAAACTCAAAACCGTCAGATAACACAATGCAAAACAGAACACAGCCTTTGATTTTGAGAGGGATCTATCTCCTTTTAATTCCTGGGGTTTCATGAGGAAAACAGTTTTGTTTTTTGTTTTTTGTTTTTTCCCCAAAGTGGCGTCTTCGGTTTTTCCCAAGGAATCCCATGCTACCAGAAGTTTTCCCAAGGAGTCCCATGCTACCAGAAGTTATCTTAGGGCCTCTCATGCATGTATTAAGAGTGGTAAGACAAAAAATTGAGAAAAATGATTCAGCTGACAGAAGAGTCTTTTTCCAGAAAAACTTTTAAATATACCTATAACTTGAATATCGACTTTTAATTAAGCTGAGCACTCTTTAAGAAAATTCTTTTAAACTCCTTGTTACTTGACTTTAGCCACACCAAGCAGTTAAGATTTTTACTCTTAAACCTTACAAAAAGTAACCTCACAGGTGAAACCAACAAGCCTTAAGTAGGTTATGATTTAACTACAAGTGTACAAGGTATTTTGTAAGGGGAGATAGGCAGCTCTTGAAACTGTCATTGCCAAATTGTGACTGAGACAGCGAAAGAGATCCAACCCAAACAACTCCATTTTTTTTCCAGCCCCCAAGCTGCCTTTGCCCATCCCTGGGCATAGACTGAACCAACTTTGTGAGGAGCCTAGTTTACAGTGTATAGTTTAAAACAAAGATGATAACAGCACTTTCTTAAGATACACTCCCCTCTTGCCAGGGGACCAGACCAAGAAACTAGCCATAAGATTAGAAACCATGACTTAGGGGTAATGCAGCTGGAGGCTACAAGATTTTGACCCTCTCAAGATGAGTGCTTAAGATATTTTGTAAACCCTGCTCATGATGGATTAGCTGGTACCACCCACATTGACAAACTGGCTTATCTGACTTTGTGGCTGTCACCCAGGAACTGACTCAGCACAAGAAGACAGCCACCATTGTAAAATGGCAGAAACTAAAACAAAGTATTGCCATGCGGTTACAGGTTATGTTCCCAAGGACATGAAACAAGATGGAGTCCTGTAGCCAAGTTTGTTACTGACCGTTTTGTTGGGCTGCCTTGAACAGCAGGCTTATGGGGTACTGGGCCTGCATCCTAACCTAAGATACCCTTTCTTTGACAGAACCATACAGAAAGACATGCAGAGCACATCAGATTGTCTGCAGCTTAAGACCAACCTCACAAATCCTTTTTCATTAATTATAATTTTACAGATAATATAAATTATGATCCTTATTATCCCGTTTACTGGTTTGCACAGGGACAGAGAAGTCAAAAGCCTGACTAGTAAGAAATTTTTACCCTTTTGCCAGCATATCAGGCTTCTGGGTTCCCTTCCCCCTTGGCTCAACTCTAAGCCAAGCATTTTAAGGTTTGGAAAATTAACATTTCCCAGGTTGGAAGAACATTATGAAAGAGATAGAATCCATTTTAAACTGCAAAAACAGGAAAAACACCTTAGAAAGGAGTTCCAGTTAGGGTTGTCAAGAGGTATTGGCTCTTCCTATTGGGAATGGTGTTTCCCCTATTTCTTTGCCTTCCCTATTTTCTCTTTTCCCTTTTGGCCTACTATAGGAGACATATTGCTCATCTCCAAAATTCTCTTCTGCTTGCAGAGCTGCCTGTTTTAGCTGTAGTTAGGGTTTGGCTTAGAAACAGCATAACATTCCTCCATGAGAAGTCAAATACCTGAGTTAAATTTTGGAAAGCTTCTATATACCCATCAGGGTTGTCCGAAAATAGTCCTAAGACTCCTTTTACTTGTCTGAGGCCTTGCAATGAGAAGGGAACTTGAAGGGCCCCCAAATAAGGGGGATCCTCAGATGGTTCCCCTGTAACTTACTTCTTTAATTTTGGGGAAGTAAAAAGGCCATGCCCTTGTGCAAAAGAAAATAGGCCATTTTTCTTCAAAGTTTCAGGGTCGAAGGAGTCCCAGTGCTTTAAAATACACTCCAGGGGAGTGCATGTTAAAAGATGATTTGTTATCCATCTAGAAAGAGAAGTGAGAATAAAAGCATCCTTTTAGTCTCCTCCCTTTCGGTATGTGATCCAGGATAGAGACAAAAACAGTAGAGGGCGTCCCCCCAACTATATTCCCTCCAGGGTTCCTGGATTCCCAGCACTTGTTTAAATGTGCCACCCATGACTGCAGGCGTTACCCTCCAAGCTATGGCACCAGAGGAACTAAACTTTTGGGCCTTAGTCACGCCGTCCCCAAGCAGTCTTAGTCCTCTGCCTTTTATTTCCCTTTGACGTCCTAGACTTGTGTGGCCTGTGTTCCTTCCTAAATGGATTTCAAGAAAAATCACATAATTGGGCAAGGTCCCTGTAAGGGAGGGGGCATGCTAGATTGAACTCTATATCCTGCTATTATAGTCCGTGCTAAAGCATTTACCCACAGAAAAATGGTTCCGGTTAACTTCTGGACTTAAAATTCCCTCACTAATTAAGTACTGTCTTAATAGGAGACAGAATACACGCCTTAAAGGAACATAGGAACTGAATGTTCGTTTTTCTGCCAGTGGGACAATATGGAGACTAAAATGTGATTGCAGAAGACATCTTACTCCTAACTGTTAAAAGCAGAGCTTTCCCGTCCACAGAAGTAGCAGTAGAAAAGTGCAAAATGGAAAAGTAGCAAAGCTGCAATGTACTGCAGAGAACCAGCAATGTGTCTCATGAAGAGGATTTTTATTTCCACTAGGTGGCTTAGAAATACCATGTGCTCGCCAGAGAAACGGTAGAGAGTAAGAGACGTTTATTAAGTTACTGCCTGCCATGATTCGTGATCTTTTCTAACAGACCATGAACTGTTTTTGCCATGAACTGTAAAGATTCCTGCACATTAGACACACAGAGAGAGGGTAAGAGACCGCTGAAAAGAGAAAGTTTGGTGACAGGGTAGCTGGAAGACAGCCTTGAGATTAAAGGACAGATTTAAAGTTGAGATCCACTCCATACTCACCAGTCTGATGAATGAATTTCCTTTCCTGGCCCATGCACCAAAATGATACGGCTCTGAGGAGTGGAGGAACACCAACCAGGTTCTTCATCTCATATTGAATTGGGAAAAACGACACGGACACACATGGAGTGGTTTTAAGGAGCAGAGAGTTTAATAGGCAAGAAAGAAGGCAGAAGCTCCCCTTTACAGAGACAGAGGGTGGAGGGGCTCCAAACCCAAGACAGGAGACCCCCATGTGGGGTGGAAAACAGCCAAATATATGTAGAGGCTGGAGGAGGTGGTGTCTGATTTGCACAGGGCTCAGGGGATTGATTTGGCCAGGGATGTCATTCACATAGACTGTGAAAAACTGGCCTTCCCACCCTAGCCTTTTAAGATACAAATGCAGGGCACCAAGATGTTCTACACATGGGGAGATATGTGGGAGTGGCCACGTGGCCAGGCACACCTCCCCGCTAGGGCAAGAGGAAAACAGTGGGAATTACCATGTTGGGTGGACCCAGTTTCTAATGGCTTGCATTTGCATATTAAAGGTTGCTGGCCCAGCTCTGAGAGCCAGGGCCTTCCTGCTAGACAAGAAACATTTCTGGAGCTACTTTAAAAGAAACTAAAACGTTCCAAGTACCCCTCCATCTGCCTAAAATAGTTTCTTAATAACTCCTATCACACTGCTTTTCAGATGTAAATGTAAGGTCAAAGGTCAGCAGAATTGTTTAATAATACAAGTTGGCAATAAAGTATTTTATCATAATATATACAGTATTTCCCATTATAACTGATGTAATAAAAAAAATCTTTTGGCTTTCTTGCAATTAAAAACTCACAGGGGATGTTGCAGTGAGCCTAGATTGCACCACTGCACTCCAGCCCCAGGGCAAGACCCTGTCTCCAAAACAAAACAAAACAGAAGACACAGGCATTACATATTTATTAATCATATTGCTCAGTGACCTACCCCATTCTGGAAAATAAAGAACACAGGATTTTTTTTCTTGTGTTGGGAAATTTTAATTCTAAAAAAGGCCAATTCCCAAACATTTAGTCTTAAGTCCTCTTTTAAAAGTTACTTCTTCAAAATCCCAAGAAATAAGAGATTTGCTAACGATCCAGATAAGCAAAAGTCCTATCGAGTATCTTTACGTGTATTTCACTGCCTACTTGCTCTTCTTTCTTGGTGACCTAGCTGTATGTCCTTTGCCCATTTTTGTGGGGTGGAGAGAAGTTTGGTCTTTGAATTTTTAAGCACTCTCTAAATAATAAAACAATTACCCTTTGTGGTATAAGTTGCATTTTTTTTCTTGCAGTTTATCAGTTGATTTTGTCATGCACGTCTGTGTGAAGAGACCACAAAACAGGCTTTGCGTGAGCAATAAAGCTTTTTAATCACCTGGGTGCAGGCCGGCTGAGTCCAAAAGGAGAGTTGGCGAAGGGAGATAAGGGTGGGGCCGTTTTATAGGAGTTGGGTAGGTAAAGGAAAATTACAGTCAAAGGGGGTTGTTCTCTGGAGGACAGGAGTGGGGGTCACAAGGTGCTCAGTGCGGGAGCTTTTTGAGTCAGGATGAGCCCAGAAAAGGACTTTCACTAGGTAATGTCATCACTTAAGTCAAGGACCGGTCATTTTCACTTCTTTTGTGGTGGAATGTCATCAGTTAAGGCGAGGCAGGGCATTTTCACTTCTTTTGTGATTCTTCAGTTACTTCAGGCCATCTGGGCATATATGTGCAAGTCACAGGGGATGCGATGACTTGGATTGGGCTCAAAGGCCTGACAGATTTTTCTTAGGCTGTTTTTTGTCCTATCTTGCATGATTTTAAATTGAAATCCAGGTTCATGTCTATCTCTCTCTTTATATTGTTGTCAAAATAAATGTGGCCAAATTCACCTTTAAAGCAACTGTTAAACAGAATTATACAGAAATAAGCAGTAATCATATATGTTTGGGTGAGGGAAAAGGGACAAGATGGAGGAAGGTGAACAAGATGGAGCAGTCCCTATTGTTTCTGGGTTCTTCATCACAGATTTTCCCGTGCCCGGGAAAAATTCCCACGCCCGGGAAAAGAACCAAATCAACTGAGCATGCGCAGAATGACGTCAAGCCGGGGACACCGAAATTCAAGAAGCCACTCCTACACACACGCCCCAAACTCCTCCTCTTCCAGCTCCCAGGCAGGAGCCGGCGTGACTTCTTCGGCACCCCCGCATTCGTGGACCGGAGAACATCACCCAAGAGCGCTGGCGCGACTTCCCTTGCCCTTTCCCGCGGACCAGTGAACCTCGTCCAGAGTGCGTGCATATTTGCAAATAAAAGGGCTGCCACTTTCTTCACTCGTTTTGGCCTTTATTGATATTTAGTCTTTGCGTCTATTAATAATAGTAATAGAGAAGCAAAAACGAAACAAAACAGCTGGTGCCGAAGCCCGACCTGGGAGGACACCCTTCCTCAACATCCCCTAGGGGTCTGAGGAACCTCCTCCCCAGCGAACCGGCTCCCAACCCAACCAGCCACCAACAACACCAACAAGGGGTTCCAGCTTTCCACTGGTGCCGCCTCTGAGAATTTCTTTCTTCCGCGGAGTACCCCTTTGTTTACTATCTCCGGCCTGCTCGGGTCCTTACCTAGAAATGTGACAGATTAAGGACGTAGCTACTCCTAGAAAGAGTGAGGCCTTCAAATTCGAGACGTCTGGCCTTGAAGTCCCTCACTTCTCCAGTGGCTCCAGGAGCCTCGGGTCTCTAAAGCAGCTTAAAGGACGCTTTTACCACTGCGTGAGGTCGGTTTCCATTTCTGGTGGTTAAACAATGGGAACCTCACAATCCAAAATCCCTAGAACACCCCCTTAGGGTGTCTCCCTCCAAAACTTGGAAGCCTGGCATTTAGCCCAGCAAGATTTAAAACGAAAGCGCTAATTTTCCTTTCCACTGTGGCATGGGCTTAGGCATAAATTAGGACAACCAATCTCAATGGCCACCAGATGGCACACTTGGACTATAACATTCTATTAGATCTCTAATTTCTGCCAAAGGCTTGGAAGTGGTCAGAGATTATCTATGTCCAAGGCTTTTGGGACTTATGCCTGCCCAGACCTGTGCGCCCAGTGTTCAATGGCCCAGGTCTTGTTAGTTAAAACCCAGCCTCAGCCTCCACACCACAAGCAGAGGGAAGATTCTCTGCTTCCATCTCAGAAGAGGCTGACGGCGGGCACCTCCCTCCCAACCTACCAAATCCCTCCCTATTCTCCTCCCACGCTTCCTCCCTCAGCCACCTCTTACCTCTCCCATTTCACCATTACCCTCAAGACCGCTGTAGCGCCCCCACTAGTCAGCCCTCTACCAGTCAGCTGCCCCAAACCCCCACCGGGGTCAGCCTGCCTCAACTCCACCCGACTGGTCAGTCTGTTTCAACCTCCCCAGTTAGCCTTGTTGGCCCCTCCCAGGTCAGCTGAGCCGGCTGGACTAGTTGGAGTCCATGTCCCTTTTCCTCTTTGACAGACCCTTTCCAAGATTGAAAACGGCTCGTATGCATTTCTCTGCTAACCCCACCCTATATTCCAAGGAGTTTCATACCTATGTCAGGCATAAGGATCTAACCTGGCGATCATGGTCGCTTCTGTCCTCCTCCCTAACTCAGAGAAAGGAGGTCTTGCTTGTGCAAAATATGCAGATCAATGGTATTAACTGACGCCACCGTCTGCTAGGAAAGATGGCTGTCCCTGGCCCATAGGAACCAGATTGGGATTACACCACAGCAGCCTGCCGGCCATAGGAGAGACATTATGGTTCAATGTCTCTGGCCGGGTATGCAGGCAGCCTCTAACAAAGTGGTCAATTTTGATAAACCAAAGGAAATCATCCACCCAGATGTGAGAATCCCGCTTCCTTCCTAAATCACCTTACAGAGGCACTAGCTCAATTTACTCCGGGCTAGGACCCCACTCTCCCCAGCCGAGCAGCTGTCCTAGCCTCCCTATTTTATCTCCCAGTCAGCCTCAGATATTCGAAAAAGCTAAAAAGGTTGAAGATGGGCCTCAAACCCCCATACAGGACTTAGTAAAATTGGCCTTTAAAGTTTTGTGGTTTTTTTGGTTTCTTTTTAGACGAGTCTCAGCTTCTGTCACCCAGGCTGGAGTGCCGCGGGGTCGGATCTCAGCTCACTGCAGCTCCACCTCCCAGGCTTACACCATTCTCCTGCCTCAGCCTCCCGAGTAGCTGGGATCTCCAGGCCCGCCATTCTGCAGTTGCTTTTTTGTATTTTTAGAGACGGGGTTTCACCAGACAAGCCAGGATGGTCTCAATCTCCTGACCTCATGATCCACCCGCCTTGGCCTCCCGGCGTTGGCATTACAGGCTGAGCCATCGCTACCGCCTGGCCTTTAAAGTTTTTAACTCCAGAGAAGAAGCAGCTGAGGCCGCAGAGCTAGACAAGGAGAAAAGAAGGGCTGGAAGCTTCAGGCTCTAGTGGCTGCCCTGCAACCAGCTTGCCCATTCTGCCGGGCAGGAAGACACAGGGCAAAGTCTCCTAAGGGCACTCCTGAGCTTCAGGATGAGACTCCAAGCATTGGGCTAATAAGTGCCCCTCAGGCAAAGGGGAGCTCACCGGCCCAATCCTTATGCCTGGTGTGGCACAACTGGCATTGGGCCAGTGCCTAAATCCTCAGCCACCTACCACTCCATGTCAGTATGCCATCAGGAAGGGCATTGAAGTCTGATCGCCTGGCTGTCAGGAGGGCCCTGCACCTCAACGTTGGTGCCTCAAAAGTCAGGAAGGCTCCTTCCAGCTCCTACACCTCGCCGGGATGACTCCATTGACGGTGCCCCCACTGAGACCCAGTCACCCCTCGACAGCCTAGGGTAACGCTTACAGGTATGGTAACAATTTCTTTCTCTCATCGATACGGGGCTACCTACTCAGTTTTGCCATCCTATGGTGGGAATTCCCAGCTGTCCTCCACTTATTTGCAGTAGTGTGGGGGTAGACGGTGCTTCTCATCTAACCCCGCCAGACCCCAATGTTAAACTGTTGCCTGGGATTGGCGTGCATGTTTCTGCCGGAATTTTTCCCTCATCATGACCTCCTGTCCCCACCTCCTTAGGGACTTAGACATTCTAACCAAGCTCAAGGCTTCCATTAACCTGCCCCTTCATCCCTCCCCAGCTCCAACATTACCCTAATAATGCCTTTGTGTACCCATAATCAGGGCCCCAACCACCTTCCCCCGGTGTTCCCAGTGTCAAGTTGATTCAGGTGTGGGATACATCTACCCCAGTTGCTCGACATCACTACCAATCCTTATCCACCTGAAGGACTCCACCCACTTCCGGCCTCGCCTCAGTTCTCCCACGCCACCGCAAGGAATCAAACCCATCAATCGACCGCTTACTTCAGCAGATTTAATCCCCACCCATTCCCATGCAACACTCCCATCCTCCCTGTTAAGAAACCTCAGAGCTACAGACTAGTTCAAGACTTACGACACAATGAGGCAGTAATCCCAACACACCAGTAGTCCCTAACCCCTATACCCTTCTCTCACGCATACCTCCTGACCTCCCACTTCACTGTCCTTGATCTAAAAGATGCATTCTTTTCTATTCCCTTTACATCCCAAGCTACCTATCTTTGTTTCTCACTTGGGAAGATCCCTAAAAACCCATGTCTCTACTCTCAACTCACTTGGACAAATTCTTCCCTCTGCTCAGACAGCTCCACTTCTTTTGGGCAGACACAAAGACCTAGCCCAGTGCGCCCATTCCACTCCAGCACCATTATCCAGTATGCTGATGATTTACTTCTATGCAGCCCCCCAAACTCCCAATAATGAGGACCCATTCTCATACACACTTATTCGCCAGGGGACTTAACTTTAACCCAGGCTGCTGGAGTAAGGAATCTCTCCCACTGCTTCCTTTGTGCTGCACTCGAAAGTTCTTTAGTGGCAGTCCCACTACCAACCGCTTCAATATCACCACACCACTCTACCAGCTCCTCTCAAGCAACATCCTTGCCTCAAGTCCCATTATACCGTGAATCCACAGAGTCAAACTCCTTCCTTGCTATTCTACTCCAAACTCTTCTTGGTGTAATCGCACACAAGCTCCCAGCAGGGACCTTGTGACGGCCCCCATTGAGGCTACTTTGGTGTAACCAAACTCTTATCTAAACTCTTAACCATACCTCCATCACCCAGTCCCTTTTATGCCTGGTATCTTAGTGCCTAGCTTGAATCCTATATAGCCAGAAGGAGAATTATCTGAACTAGCTTCCCAGCTCAGCTCCAGCACAACATCCAAAGCTGGCTGTTTTCTTCTTCCCCACTATCGGGTTTCCCTAGCATCATCCCTAGTAGCCTCAGGACTTGGAACAGGGGCCCTCACTCACTCAATTCAATTCAATAGACCCTCTCCACTCAGGTTCAGGCAGCCATAGGAGGCTTCCAGCTGAAAGCTTAGCCTCTTTACAACGCCAAACTCACCCTAGTTAGCTCCAGGTAGCAGCAATAAAATAGACGGCATTAGATCTTCACACAGTGCGGGAGGGTTCTGCCTCTTCCTAGGAGAGGAGTGCCATACTATGTAAATGAATCAGGCCTGGTTGACACCAATGTCAAAACATTAAACAAAATCAAAAAGGAGCTTCAACAATGTAATGCCCCCCTTAACTCCGACCGGCATGGCTGCTGCCTAGGCGCCAGCAGATGCTTCCATTCCTAATTCCCATACTAATCCTCTGTCTTATGTTATGCGTCTTGTCTCTATTCTAATAAAATTTCTCCTGCCAGTCCAAGAGATTACCTTGAGTCACCTTCAACCAAATGCTCCTGCATCCCCCTTACACCTAAATCCTGCCAACCCTGACCCTAATCACGCCTAACAGCAGGAAGCAGCCAGACAGACCACGGCTCTAAATTCTTACAATCAATAAGAGGTTGGACTGTTTGGGTGAGGGAGGGACAGATGGAGGAAGGTGAACAAGATGGAGCAGTCCCTATTGCTTCCGGTTCATCATGGGATTTTCCCAAGACTGGAAAATTCTCGGGTCCGAAACTAACCAAATCAACTGAGCATGTGCAGAATGACGCTGCCGGGGACACCAAATTCAAGAAGCTACTCCTACACACACGCCCCAAACTCCTCTTCCAGCTCCCAGGCATAAAAGTCCTACCGGGTAGGAGCCCAGACTTCTTCGGCCCCCCAAGACTGCAGGTGACCAGAGAACATCACTCGAGAGCGCCATGCTGACTTCCCTGCTCCTTTCCGCTGACCAGTGAACCTCGCCCAGAGTGCTGCATATTTGCAAATAAAAGGGCTGCCACTGCCCTGTCGTGTTTTGGTCTTTTATTGACATTTGTCTTTAAGGGCCTATTAATACTAGTAATAGAGGAAGCAAAACTAAAACAAAACAATATATAAAGCCATTAAATATCCAGGAAATATTCTGATGTTTCTAGAGGTCGCTAGCATACCCATAATAACATAAATAAATTTTGATCTCTAAAGATGTAGACTATTAAAGAACACAAGGTCACTTATTTTAAAATGAACATAAGTTTATATTTTGATAAATATTTTAAAATTGTGCTTTAAAAGTTAATTTAGTATATTCTTGAATTCATACAAAAGCTACTTACTTTTTATAATAATTATTCTTTCATTTCAATTTTTATTGTTCTTTTTTATACAGAGTATAGTACTTTTGAAATAAAGTTAGAAAATATCCAAAGCTTACTGCACTCCATGGCTCACTCTGCCTGTAATCCCAGCACTTTGGGAGGCTGAGGCGGGTGGATCATGAGGCTCAGGATATTGAGACCGTCCTGGCTAACATGGCAGGAAACCCTGCTGTCTCTACTAAAATACAAAGTAGCCGGTGTGGTGGTGGGCACCTGTAGTCCCAGCTACCAGGAGGCTGAGACAGGAGAATCACCTGAACCCGGGAGGTGGAAGTTGTAGATCATGCCACTCTGTACTCCTTTGTGCCCTGAAGCAACAGGAGCAAGAATCTGTCTCAAAAAAAGAAAAGAAAAGAAAATATCCAAAGCTTATATTCCAAATATTTCTCTCATGGTTCAACCACAGTAGTCATTTAATGCCTTTTAGTAATAATAATTTTTTTCCTAGAGAAAACTGATATAGCATATATTTCACTCAAACTGTTTAAAAGACTAGGTTCTGTTCTAAAATAAAAGGAAACTAAGGGGAAAAAGTACATCGAAAAACACATGTCAAAGAAGATAGGCGGTGAAAATGAATCAAAATATTAGAGTGGTTAATACTAGGTAGCATAATTATATGTGACTTATTTTTCATAACTTCTACATTTCCAAGCTCCTTAATGAGCCCATTCCATATTACAAATATTTTAAAAAAGAAAAATGACCAACTTATAAACTAGCAATTCCAGGCAACACCTTATTTCTTTAAGTAATCCAAACCATTATCTATCTCCTAAATGGCAGTCTTTTTCCCCTGACTAGGTACTCAGCTGCTTAGCACGAGGCAGAAGAGGGGTTTCACAGTGATGCACACAAAGAGGGAGGAGCTTTGCTAGGTACTGGGGAAGCGGCAGCATCTTCAAGTGCACATGTCTGCATCTCTGTGAAGTCACTTCAAAGACTTTATGAAGCCCAGATTTGATTCTGTTGAAATCGATTGGCTCCTTTCCAACCAAAATTGTATTTGAGATGTTCTTCAGCTGTATAGTACTTTGTCAAGGAAGGACACTGAAATAACAGGATGTTTTCATTTAGTTAACAGCATGGTCAGCAATTGAACTACCCAGAATTTACAGGCTGATAATCGTGATGCTAGAATTTCCATATAAATTACAAGGTCATTAGAAGTGTTTATTGCCCTCTGTGATGGCTGCTATGTAGGACACAGAAAGTATGGCGTAAATGGAGACATTAGTAAATAAGAGAGAGATTAACTTGACCTTTTCCTTTTCTAATTGTGTCCAAAGAACAAGTGTTCTCAGAGTTGAGCTACTAAATAAAGAAATAAAGAGCCTCATTCCATTCTAGAAAACGTACAGGTCACCCATAACAGAAGAAATTTTTTTGAGTCTCTTGTTCTAAACCACGGTGGTAGCAGGGGGCAGAAATAGGAACTGGTCATCTTGGAGGGGTCAGCTTCAGAAAGCATGTCCTCCTCTTCTAATTACAGTCAAGAATGAGCTGCAGTAGTGGATTTAGTACGACGTATCCACGTGCTTCCCCAGCCATGCTGCAGCCTCTCGTTTTAAGGCCGAGAATGGTGTCCTTCCACCAATTGATGAACCTCCTGATGAGGCCCTCTAGTTCGTCTGCTCCCCAGTTATTACTGCCACCAGATTCCTTATCTTCGTTCTTTTTCCATCTCACAAGACTTCCCAGCATCACCTGTTACCTGTATTCCTCCAAACACTCTCATGTCCAACACACAGCTATGTCTTTGGAGCCTGCCTCTTTACTCCGCCCCAGAACCTGGGTGCACAAGGTCTTAGCTTGTCACAGATTCTAACTCACTTCTTGACTAGCATATTTTGCCACAGATGATTCACTTTGTTCCTGTGGAACACTGTGGTCAAAATTCCAACCTTAAAAGGGAAAGTTGAAACAAAATTTTTAAGGACTTTATACCTACTAAAAGGTGATCAGTAGTTAGTGTACACAATTTGAGGTGTAATTTGATGTAAAACAGTAATATTTCCAAAAAGATGAGGCTAACTGAAATTTTCGTAAATTCATTTCTCAATTGTTTAAGTTGCTCAGTTGATTGCTGAACATTTCTCATTTGATGATACTCAGAGATTTTGGGAGATGTTTTTGTTTGTTTGTTTGTTTGTTTGTTTGTTTTTGAGACGGAGTCTCGCTCTGCCACCCAGGCTGGAGTGCAGTGGCCGGATCTCAGCTCACTGCAAGCTCCGCCTCCCGGGTTCACGCCATTCTCCTGCCTCAGCCTCCCGAGTAGCTGGGACTACAGGCGCCCGCCACCTCGCGCGGCTAGTTTTTTGTATTTTTTAGTAGAGACGGGGTTTCACCGTGTTCGCCAGGATGGTCTTGATCTCCTGACCTCGTGATCCACCCGTCTCGGCCTCCCAAAGTGCTGGGATTACAGGGTTGAGCCACCGCGCCCGGCCGGGAGATGTTTTTTAAAAAATCAATTTTTCTCCCTAGAGAAAGTAAAAACTGATATAGCATATATTTTTTAAAAATGTCTCTTCATCAGAAGCTAGTTTAGCATGTGAAAGAAAACACACATAAGCACAATGTATGGTACATTGTAAGTGGCTAAGAATACTTTAAGAGTAAGCAAGTAAATGAATGCAATAGAGTTAACAGGCAAAAAACAACACATGAAATGTCAAGTGGTTATGTACTGTTACCATGATGGGAGAAATGTTTGTCATTTGGTGAAAAAATAGCAGGATTCAATATTGTGCAATCAATATAATCTCAAAGTGTAAATGCAAGTGTAAAATAATATGCAAAGAAGCTTAAGAATACTACTAGGTAGAGATTATTGCAGGTAATTTTTACATTCATTTATATTTTCCCCTATTTCTTGTTTTTAATAATGATGAGATATTACTCTTAAAATACATTAGTTTATTTTTAAAATAGTATAGTTAGGAAATCTGAGTTTCAAAGAGAAACATTGTTTTGGACTAGAGTTGTTTGGGATAGCATCTTGGTTGAGTGATTTCAGAGCTGGGTTAATGGAATTTAGATAGAAACAAAGGTGAAAATGGCACATGAAATCAATAAGCGTGATATCATTTAAGCAGATGTGCTTATCAAATTCAGTGTTTGTACAATGGACTGAATGTTTGTATCCTTCCAAATTTATACGTTGAAAATTTATAGGATCTAATTACTTCTCAAATAGCCCTTGTGAATGGGACTAGTGCCCTTAGAAAAGAGACCCCCAAGAGCTCCCACACTCCTTTTCTCTGATGTGAGGACACAGAGAAAAGATTGAAGTCTATTAACTAGAAAGCGAGCCCCACTAGACACTGAATTTGCAGTTGCCTTGATCTTGGACTCTCTATCCACCAGAACTATGAGAAATAAATGCTTGGTTTTTAGAAATGAAATAACGTTTTTAGGGACAGGGTCTTGCCATATTGCCCAGGCTGCCCTTAAACTCATGGGCTCAAGCAGTACTCCTGCCTCAGCCTCCTGAGTAGCTGGGACTATAGGTGGGAACCACTGCACCCAGCTTAAATGCTTATTGAAACCACCCAGTCTATGGAGTTTTTGTTATAGCTGCCCAACTGTCTATACCAACAGACTGTGACTGTTTGTATATTAGAACACGGAGTTCTAATGGAACTCCTTGGAGCCTTGAAACCAGGAGTAAGTTTAGGACAAGCTAAAGATACACTGTTTAACTTGGGAAAGAATTATGGCAGAAATTTTCCCTTGTGGTAACACTCTTAGTGGTGTTTATCTCACTCATTCATTTGGTAAGTATTGAGACTCTCTTTGTTCCAGGGACAGTGTAGATTTGTCTTGAATCCATTGGTGAAGATAGGACAAAAATCCCTGACTTCATGGAGGGAGAGAGAGAATAAACATGGAACCTAATTATTTAATTAAGGGTAATAAAAGGATAAGTATACAAAAAAAAAAAAAAGCAGGATAAGAGAGATTAGGAATGTGGGGGTGGGGGTCATACCATCTTTACTAGGATAGTTAAAGTACACCTCCTTGAGGAGTATTTTAAAGGTGAGATGATTTTTTTCTTTTTTTTTTTTTTTGAGACAGACTCTCGCTCTGTTGCCCAGGCTGGAGTGCAGTGGCGCGATCTCGGCTCACTGCAAGCTCCGCCTCCTGGGTTCAAGCTCCGCCTCCTGGGTTCACGCCATTCTCCTGCCTCAGCCTCCCGAGTAGCTGGGACTACAGGTGTCCACCACCACACCCAGCTAATTTTTTTGTATTTTTAGTAGAGACAGGGTTTCACCATGTTAGCCAGGATGGTCTCCATCTCCTGACCTCATGATCCGCCTGCCTCGGCCTCCCAAAGTGCTGGGATTACAGGCGTGAGCCACCACACCTGGCCATGGTGAGATGATTTCTGTATGTGAATTCTGTCCACTTCTGTCTTAGTTTCTTTCTTTCTTTTTTTTTTTTTTTTTTTTTTTTTTGCGAGGGAGTTTGGCTCTTGTTGTCCAGGCTGGAGTGTGGTGGCATGATCTTGGCTCACTGCAACCCTACTTCCCGGGTTCATGCGATTTTCCTGCCTCAGCCCCCTGAGGAGCTGGGATTACGGGCGCCCACAACCACACCTGGCTAATTTTTTGTATTTGTAGTAGAGACGGGATTTTATCACATTGGCCAGGCTGGTCTCGAACTCGTGACCTCAGGTGATCCACCCGCCTCGGCCTCCCCAAGTGCAGGGATTATAGGCCTGAGCCACCACGCCCAGCCTCATTTTAGTGTCTCAGTAAGTCTTCGGACTGCTTATGCAGTTTCTGAATTGTCTCCAGTGTTTGAGGTAGACGTCAGCCTGAACCTCTCCAGGCCTGGTGTGATAGTGGCTCTCCCATAAAGCAGGCCATCTTGTTCTATTCTACACTATTCTATCTCCATCAGTCTTTTTTAGCTCCAGGATAAACAGCTCTTCTGACTTGAGGACCACTACGATACTCTCCACTCATATTCTGTGTTTCCCACATGGCTTCCTTCTTCTTTGCCATAAGGCCCTTTATGCCCTTGTGTTTCTGTGAGGAAAGCTTGAGCTCCAGATAAGGAATAATCAGCCCTCCTCACATAGCCACAATGACTTAGCTATTGGCCACACCCACTCAAGGAAGTATGACTGCATGATTAATCAGCCCAACTCCTTCCAAGAGAAGAGACCTCTGCCTTCTGATTATTTAAGTTTATGAGTTTCTCTTCCCAATTTTAGCTATGTGTTATTTCTAACAAGAATATCAATGGTGTTTTGTTAGAGAAATACACTCACTATCCTGAAACCACCTTTGCAAAGATTATGAGCATGAAAGAAATCTAACACGGCTGACTTCATCTTGCTTCCAGCCTCATGGGTGAGCTGGCTTTGCTCATTCCTGGGTGTAGGCCAAGCTAACAATGAAAGGAATTTAGTTTATAATTTAACTTTGGAGCAAGGATAATAACGGTCTCTTCTAAAACTAGCTCTCTCCTTGCTCAGGGCCTGAAAGCTAATGAAAGGCCAAGAGATTAGGATTATGAGAGGGACCTGAACTCTGCTAAAATATAGGCATAGTTTTTATAATCCATTACTGCTCAGAGATTTGTGACTTTCCTAATTGTTCCTATAGATAACATCACTATTATAGAATGTAAGATTGGTCTTCTGAGATGTTTTTCAGGTTTTTGCATATGACAACTGACTGACTCTACCTGAACCTGTGACTCATGACTCATCTGGTCCTGTGGCCCCCAACCAGAGGTGGATACAGCACATGAGGACCATTTCCCACACCCCCATCCCCAACCAATCAGCAGTACCCATTCCCTAGCTCCCTTCCTACTAAATGATCTATAAAAACCATTGCCCCTGTGTTCTTGGGGAGACTGAGTTGAGTGATAACTCCAGTTCTTCCACATGACTGGCCTTGTGTTAATTCAACTCTTTCTTTACTGCAATATACCATGATCTCAGGGAATTGGTTTTGTCTGTATGACAGGCAGGAAGAATCCTTCAGGCAGTTACAGTCCCAAGAAATGAAACAGGTCAAAAGTAAAAGTTTAGAAAATGTTTAAAAGTTTTCCTGGATTGCACATATATAATAGGTTTTAGTGTGGATTACATAGATGTTTGGGAGGTTTACCTCCCTGACCTTTAAGTCTAGCAAGGATCATGATCTATCTTTCTGCCACATTTCTGGTAGCCACTGGTCAGAGAGAATGGTTGTGCCATGGACATTACACTTCAAAAGAGTATGAAAAAAATAGGAGGCAGGTTTTACGAGATGGAAAACATGAAGAAATGGTATATGCTCTGAGGTTGCTTAGATTATACAAGATAATAATTTCTAAGGAAATAATTTTATAAATGTTTATTGAGTCATGTTAATCAACTGTAGTTGATTAACAAGGAATGGGCCATGAGGAATGAAGAATGACATAGTTAGAAGGGTGGAGATATTTAAATATGTTCAAGATATTAAAGTATCTTTAATATTTTCAAGAGGAAGAGATAATCATTTCCCTGTGTGGTTTCAACTAGAGACTGATATAGATACAAAAAATTAAAAGCCCTAACTTCTTTAAATCAGACTTAGTAAATTTTTTTTTAACATTAACTCACAAATTATAGTGGTACTTAATAAGAAACTTTAAGAGAAAAATGTATTGACACAAGTACTTTGTTAAGGGAAAGTGCCAAGCTACTTACTTTTCCTTTTTGTAATGGAGAAGAGCAAAGAATATATGTCAAGCCGTAAAATATAGAGAACATTAGTCAGGAAGGATAAAAATTTAAATTTAAATCTCTACTCATTCAGTATTTTCCCACGAAATTGAGTTCCTGACTAGGTTGTTTACAGCAAGATCTACTATGACAAACTACTTTTTAAAAGTATATTGGCAACTTTGTGAAATATCAAAACTTCAATTTCTGTAAAGCTTGTTGTAGGGAACTGCATTTGTTTAGAATATTTGCTATAGAAAACTGTTCACTTAAAAGTTACAAATTCAGGTTTTTTTATTTTTATTTTTTTTAGACGGAGTCTGCTCTGTTGCCCAGGCTGGGTTGCAGTGGTGCGATCTCGGCTCACCACAACCTCTGCCTCCCGGGTTCAAGCGATTCTTTTGCCTCAGCCTCCCAAGTAGCTGGGGCTACAGGCACACACCACTATACCTGGCTAAGTTTTTGTATTTTTAGTAGAGATGGGTTTTCACTGTGTTGGCCAGGCTGATCTCAAACTTCTGACCTCATGATCTGCCTACCTAAGCTTCTGAAAGTGCCGGGATTACAAGCATGAGGCATCAAGCCTGGCCCTCAGTTTTTTATGGGTATAGAATTTGCTCATCAACCTTATAACATTGATATTATTGATTCTGGCCTCACTGGTGTTGTTATACTTTAATCAACCATTACAAAAGCTGCGTATGTTTTCTTTCCTGTCAAAGACATTTCTTTATTCAGATCTTAATTTTTGCAAGTTTTTTTTCAAGTGTAAAAAGTTAATAGTGACCGCACAGTGGTTCATGCCTGTAATCCCAGCACTTCGGGAGGCTGAGGCGGGTGGATCACTTGAGGTCGGGAGTTTGAGACCAACCTGGCCAACATGGCAAAACTCTGCCTGTACTAAAAATACAAAAATTAGCCTGGTGTAGTGGCACATGCCTGTAGTCCCAGCTACTCAGGAGGCTGAGGCATGAGAATCCCTTGAACCTGGGAGGTGGAGGTTTGAGTGAGCCGAGGTCGCACCACTGCACTCTAGGCTGGGTGACAGAGAAAGACTCTGTCTCAGAAAAAAAAGAAAAGTTAATTGTGTTTACAAAGTATGTGTTCATATATTAAAATACCCAATGGAAAGTCTCAATTCTTCCCCACTGGCAGGCTATGTGTGCCATAAGTGACCCAATCAAACTTCTAGTGCTATGATAGGATCTGGGCTTAGAGGTCAGTGTCTGCAATGTCTTAGCAAAACTAGGATATCAACAGTTTACATTTCTTGGGATAATATGGCTATACTTACCCTTACCCTTTTCTGTACTTTAGAATTATTCAAGAGAGGAAAATGATGAATAAAATAACGAAGATCGTACCGGATAAAGTGCCTAGGCAGTAAAACAAGGTAATTACATGCATGGAAAATATAACTCATAGGTTTTAAATTCTGTCTTAGTATCCAGTCCCACTACAGATTGCCAATGCTTTTTTTTTTTTTTTTTTAAGATGTAACTATACATTCTGCTTTACTCTGGGTTTCTATAGCATTAGTCTTACTCCCACAGGGTTATTATAGTTAAGGTGTGATCTGAGCTGTTTTGTAACCTTTAGTCCAACATCAACTTTTCCAAAAGTAAGTGAGAACCACAATGGGGCAGCTGGCCATCAGCTCTCCATGGCCCTGCCCGTGTGTCTTGCCTAAGGCTTAACACACAGGCATTTCATTGTGACAATACTGGAATTTTCTGTCTCTTTGAATTATATATGTAGGTCCTTTGTCCATTTATTGATTGTTAAAGTGCACAGTCTCCACAGGTAGGTAGACCCAGGCTACCCCATTCTGTGATCTTGGGCAAGTTACCTAAACCCTCCATGTCTCAGTGTCCAGATGTGTAAAAAGGGATGTAAGAATACCATGCCACAGAAATTCCCTCAGAAGCAAACTCTATTACAAAACTACTCTTCTAACATAGGCAGATCACAGATATGGGCTCAGAAGACTGATCTTGTGGCTTTCTATTTGTGCAAATGGGCACAATCACCATCTGGAAGCATACTCCAGGTTATAACCCAAAGAAGCAGCTTCATTCTCCCACCACATTCAAATAAGTTATTTTTGACACTGTTGAATGATTATGCATTTGTAGTGGTTCAAAGATAGTAAAGAACCTTTGAGGAAGGTTACTCAGTAACCTGGCATATGATGATGCCAGTTCCACCATATCCTGGCCTAAACTCATCATGATTTTCTTTCTAGTTGAATTTACAACTCAAGATATTTTGATCTCTCTTTTTACATTTCATTCATTATAAGTAGGTACTTACTGTTAAAGATGCCAGAATTCCTCAGCAAACCCTTCATAAAACTTACCAACTATAAGAGCGTCATTTGCACCTAAAACGAAGACAGAAGTCACAAAAACATCACTCTGGCATGCAACATAATTGAACAGGACTTCTCAGCCAGTGACAATTTATCCTGAATTTTATTCAGGACTCAGACTAATATTTGTTTTTAAAAGTCATTGATTTCACTCACATACTCTCATTTTACCTTCTCTACTCAGAGAAGATTTTTTTTTTTTAGACAAAGTCTCAATCTGTTGCCAAGCTGGGGTGCAGTGGTGCAACCTCACTGCGACCTCTGCCTCCCAGTTCAAGGGATTCTTGTGCCTCAGCCTCCTGGGTAGCTGGGAATACAGGCACGTGCCATCACACCCAGCTAATTTTTGTGTGTTTAGTAGAGACAGGGTTTCACCATGTTGGCCAGGATGGTCTCAATCTCCTGACCTCGTGATTCACCCGCCTCAGCCTCCCAAAGTGCTGGGATTACAGGTGTGAGCCACTGCCAAGAAGGCTTTTTAAAAATTAATATTTTTGTCATAAAAGTAATACAATTATAGAAGAAAACTTACAATACAGAACTAAAAAAAAAATCATCCCAAATCCTAGTGCCCAAAACATGTTTTGATACCTTCTCTTCTGGTATATTTTCTTATACGTGTATTTTCACATATTTATATACTAGTAATGTAAACTACAACAAAGACAAACTAATATAATCTAGTAGATGCATCATAGTGTATTCAATGACTACTATTGTGCATTTATTTCTAGTTTTCTTTCTCATGAAACCCTTAATAAAATGCATAAAATATTTTATATTTTACATTATTTCCTTAGATTGGAGTTCTAGGAGGGCTAACTGGCAGGAATAGTTGTATTATTGTCCACATACATCGCATAATTGTTTTTCATAATAGATTTTGCCAATGTACAATAGTACCTTCAACATACAACAATATTCATTACATTACATCCTTACTTTTTATTGGGTATTCACATAAAAACCTTTTTAATGGACAATTTTTAAAAATGGCACCTTGTTATTTTGCATTTCTTTAGTTCTAGTGAGGTTAAACAGTTTCTGTATATTTGTGTGTCAAAGTAGAAAGATATTTACACCCTTCCTCTAAATCTTGCATCCTAAGATAGTTTCTGCATTTCCCTGCAGAAACTTTCAGGGCTGTGTTGCATTGAACTATGTAGAACTGAAGAAACTCCGTTTACCTTAGAAATGGCATGGAGACTTCTTGTGAACTAAGAAGGTCCAGAAAGTGGGGAGAATATTGAGAGACAGTCTGGGTGGAACTGAGAGAAATAGGCTCTAGGAAAGCAGTTGCTTTAATGAATGGGACACTGGGTAATGGAAATGGGTAAAGAGGATTTGGGGACATTTTAATGAGTGTCACATAGTTTAATTTTTCTTTAAGCCTCTCTTAAGATATTCAAGTAGAAACTTCTCTTAGTTTTAACATGTTTCCTGGAGTTGAACTTATTTGTCTAGCATGCAACACCATGCTAATTATTCTTGAGACAGCATAAATATGGGTTATATGTATTAATTCTGGCTTTAAAGGGGACCTGGCGATTACCCCTTCCTCTGAGGAAGATGTTGAAATGAATCGGGCCTCTGACGTAACTGGGCCATTGAAATGGGAAGATAGGGGATCTGAGTATCCCAAGAAATTCTTCCTTCTCTGATGCTAGTACTCAGAGGTTCCTTTTTCTCTCTGGATTGCTATCTTTCTCAAAACCCTCTATGGCATGTCACTCCAAGCCTGGACCACCTCCCCAGGTTAGTTCTTCATCTTCCATTTTAGGAAGGCCTAGGACTTGTATCTTAAGTAATCTATCCCAAGCCTTAGGGGAAAATACTGGGTTTTATTTTTTCTGTTTTGATGGTCTCTAAGATCATGAAACTTTCTTTGCCTCTTCTCACTACAAAGCAGTAAGATGTCAAAGGCGAAGACTAGATAGGGTAAAGAGACTAGGAACAAGAAGGCAAAGGGGACTGCTTTTAGTCTGAGTCTTAGTTCAGAGAGACAAAAGGAGTTCCTAAGTGGTTCAGCCCAATTCACGAGGAGTCTACACTAAGCTCTGAGTTCCAAGAACCTGCTGGTTAATAGTTATTTGGCCCATTCTGATTCTTTGTTGTATCTCCTTCAACCAACTGAAGAATTGCCCATTATCTGGTGTTTGGGACCTTGGCCTGATAACTTTCCATTTTATTATGACAATACTTAAATATTCTCTTGTTGAATGATATATTTACATCCTTTGACCATTTATTTATTGTTAAAGTTAAATATTGTTATTTATTGTTACAGATAAGTAGATTGCTTGGCCAGGCTACCCCATTCTGTGGTCTTGTACAAATTACCTAAACCCTCTGTGTCTCAGTTTCTACATCTATAAAATGAGATAATAAGAATACTACCCTCCTCATAGGTTGTTGTGTAATTAAATTAGAAGCTATCTTTTGTGTGTTTGTGTGTGTGTGTGTATGTTTTGAGACAGAGTCTTGCTCTATTTTCCACGCTGGAGTGCAGTGTTGTGATCTCAGCTTACTGCAGCCTCGACCTCCCAGACTCGGAATTCTCCCACCTAAGCCTCCCAAGAAGCTGCAACTACAGGCATGTGCTACCATGCCCAGCTAATTTTTTTATTTTTTGTAGAGACAGAGTTTCGCTATACTGCCCAAGGTTTCTCTTGAACTCCTGGGCTCAAGTGATCCTCTCACTTTGGCCTCCCAAAGTGCTGGTATTACAGACATAAGCCACCATGTCCAGCCTATCTATCTTTTAACGGTGGTACTAAGTATTCATTATATAGTAATTTTTACAAATAGTACCACAACCACCACTACTGCTACCTGTAAGATAGCACTATTAACCCTTTCCTGTGTTTCCCATATATTTCTCATCTATCTACTGCGTTATTTTTCAACCACAGAAATTCTAAGTCAAATTAGCCAACAGGTCAAAAAAGTCAGCACCAGGCTCATGCCTGTAATCCCACCACTTTGGGAGGTTGAGGCAGGTGGATTACCTGAGGTCAGGAGTTAGAGACCAGCCTGACCAACATTGTGAATCCCCGTCTCTACTAAAAAATACAAAAATTAGCCAAGTGTGATGGCAAGCGTGTGTAATCCTAGCTACTTGGGAGGCTGAGGCAGGAGAACTGCTTGAACCCAGGAGGCAGAGGTTGCATTGAGCTGAGTTTGTGCCATTGCACTCCAGCCTGAGCGACAGTACAAGACTCCATCTCAAAAAAACACATTAAAAAGTCTACAACTTTTATGATTCAATGCTCTTCTCTCCTTACTGGAGGATAGAGCTTGTGCAGGCAGTCACAGCCACAAATGCATCTACAGTTGTCAGGTACTGTCATTTAAAGCCAGACTAATATATCAAAGGAAAGAGCTATGGAGGCTAAGAGTACAGTCTTAAACTCTGCTTCTCCAGGGCCTCCTGAGTTCCCTTTGTTAATGGTGAGGTGAAGGACCAACTAAATATAGTCAGTGACTTGAACAAACCCTTGGAAACAACATAAAAAGTATAAATCCCTACATCTGAGTTTCTTAAATTACTTTTATAGTATTATCAGTTCTGAAGTAAATTACGTCATCATTGTGTACTTTTCGTGCAGCACATCCATCTATCCAGGATAAAGACAACTCGTAGTAGAGGTAGAATAAAAGAGTATTTTATTTAGCATTTGTTTTCAGTACTTTGAAAATATTCTCTACAAAATCTGGACCTCACCAATTCTCTTCACTGTCCACCCGCTTCTCTCCTTACCATCCCACACTGCTCACCCCAAGGACCATCAGAATACCAACAACTGAGACACAGTGTGCCTACTAGAACCCATTTGTCATTCACTTGGGAGGTAGTTCTGTCTCTGACATTCATAGCAAAGCCATTTTCACAAGCAAAAATGACTGTCACTATAGAAATATGGAGGCTCTCACCTAGATATTCTGAACCCGTTTAGGATATGTGGAAGTAGGTACTAACCAGCAGGAACAGAAAGTTCACAGCGAGGGGCGGGGCTGCTCCAAACCCCATTCCCTTGAGGGTCACTTGTGCAGCGGATGGTGCTCTCGCCAATGAGGTTGACGGTCATCCCTCTGTCTGGGTGGGGGTCGCATATGTAAGATACTTCTTTTCCATAGGGAATATCTCCAAGGGGAGCTCCTATGTGTCTCCCATTAAGGATAGCTGGAGGATTTGGGCAAAAGATTTCTAGAAAGAAAACAAGAGCTTTAAGTTCCATTAGAGTTTCACTTAAGATGACTAAAATATTAGTGACCTGTGACTGTGCTATGAGTATAATTTTTTTTCTTTTAGAAAGAATATAACTAAGGTGGATAGAATTTAAATCTGTAAGGCTTTTGTTGAGAGGCAACTAAGTGATGTGAGACCTAAATTACAGTTTATTGCAAAAGGCCAAAGACAGTGTTTTTGGACCATCCAGGTAGCTATGTTCATAATGAATTTGGAAAGTAATTATTTTTTTATATTTTTAAAAACGCCCATTTGGTTGTCTACTTTAAATCAGGCATAGTAAGATTCCTGGGTTGACAATGAGGTTCAAGACAGACAAAGTTTTGGCCATTGGAGACCATAAGTTCCAAGGAAATCTATGAACGTTAATAATCATGAACTATCATCTTTAGCAATGTAAATGTTTCTTGGTGATTCAAGACCATTATCATCAGGACCAACACAAAATTTCCAATGGCGTCATCAGACTACATTGGTAAGGCTCTTTTTACCCAGATTAAGTGGTGCCAAAGAGCCTTTTTTTCTTTCTTCCAAATTATTAGCCATCATTTCTTCCTCCTTTTAGTCTGCTTAGAACAGTTCCTTCCCTAAAAGCACTTGATGCTTCTAATTTGATATGAATTTAGGAAGAGATGCCCAAGTTTATCAGAATTATATGTATAAAAAAGACTTAGTACATCAAACAATGATTGACTTCTTATGCTTGAATTTTACCTGTTTGTGTTTTCCTAAGTTTGTTTATATATTTATTTCCAGCTTTATATGTCTCTGTAAGGTTGAGTTTGTTGGATACTTGAGTTTCCTCAGGTATTCACTGTTCTTCAGCGTAATACTCACCATAAAATATCCGAATTGATTTCTGTAAGTTATTTTAACACAATGCAAATTAAACATTTTCCAATAAGAAAAAAAAGGTTTAAAAAATTCTTGCCTTGCTTTAATAGACAGAATAGGGTAAATCAGTAATGTCTTAGTATGTCAAACATATACTCTTATCTAAGAGTTTCTGAATTCTTTCTGAATTTGGACATACTTTATTTAAGCAGATGGTTTGGAAACTTAGGACCCCTCATCATTTCAGACACTGATTCATCATCTCAGCTCCTTCCCCTGTACTAATTTATCATATAACTCTGTTTTATTTTCTCCATAACATCCCTATTTAACTATCATTTTATATATTACAATTTTTAGAATTTTGATTACTTATTTTATCATTCTTAGTCTGCTTCCCAACAAGAAAATACACTCCAGGAAAGTAGGGAGGTGTCTTCACTATTCTTTTACTCTTCATTGCTTTTTCTACACATGGAAAGTCCTAGCACATGGGAAGCCCTATGTCATTAAATACTGCCGGCTAAAAAACAAGCTGACTAAACTGTTTATGATATGCGAGGGGATAAAAGAACATAAAAATTTGGCTGGGCATGGTGGCTCACACTTGTAATCCTAACACTTTTGGAGGCGAAGGTGGGAGGATAGCTTGAGCCCAGGAGTTTGAGATCAGCCTGGGCAATATGGCAAGACTCCATCTCTACAAAAAATAAAAAATTAGCCAGGTGTGGTGGCATGCACCTTCAGTCCCAACTACTGGGAGGCTGAAGTGGGAGGGTCACTAGAGCCCAGGCCATTGAAACTGCAGTGAGCTGTGATTGCACCACTGCAGTCTGTCCTAGGTAACTATCTCAAAAAGGAAAAAAAAATTAAGAAAGATTACTCCTTATAAGAAAACTAAAAATAAATGACTAACTAAAACGTGCTGCACCTTTATGTCATCTAGTTTCTTGCCACACATTCCACACAACATTAAACACTGTCATTAAACTAAGTGATTTACAGATTAGTAACAAATGTCAGAGAAGTCCTACAAGATGCTTCTTGAAATTCTTCCAACAAAGAAGTATTTTTATCCGAAATTTAGTTAAGTAAAGATCCAGACAACAAGTGATTCCATGCAGTAAACACACTGGAAAACAAAAATAAGGAGAGTTATCCAAACTACATAGTTCTTTCTACTCACGTTCACACACTGGAACACTGCTATTCCAAAGGGCTTTCATTCCAGCCAAGACACAATGACTAGCAAACCTGCCTTTTAATCGGAACCTAAAGAAAAAAAAAAAGTGGTAGCAAATGTGTGAGCAATTCCCATCTCTCCCTTGATTTCTTCACTAATAGATGCTCAGCTTCCTCACTACCATTTCCTCTTTGACTATCATTTGGTTCTTAGGTTCCGGCCCAGCTAAAAGTCTAAATTCATTAGGGATCTGAATTCTTCAGTAGCTGGCAGAAACTCAAAGGCCAATTTATTCTAAAGAACCATAGTACCCTGTGACTGGCAAAGCAATTAGAGCTGATGTGCCATGTAAACTTCATAGCCCAGCATCATCTTCAGAAGGCATGAACACAGAACCAGACTTCTCCATGGGCACAAGAGCCGTAACCTTCAGGTGTCATCTTTCACTGATGGCTCTCTGACATCCCACTTATTCTCATTAGTGGGTCATGAGGCAGAACAACTCTCAATTTGGTAAGCAAAGCCAGGAACATCTGGAAAGAGAACAGCCATTGTTTTTCTTGCCACTCCAAATATAATGGGCCAGAGGAGGCTCACAGAAGCATGCTGAACCACGTGCTCTAACAAACAAAGAAGGGTCGGGGGAAAAGTCTTTGCCACCCTGAAAAGCCTAACTTACTATTGAATCCTGCTTCCCTTCTGAAATCTAAAATTGTTCTGGAATTGGAAATCATTATTAGGTGGTGGACTTTGTAAATGCCAAAAAATCCTTGGAAATTATTAAAGATAACTCCTTAATTGCTCAATCTAGTTATCGCCCCAGACTCATAGTGTACCAAGAATAATGGATACACATAAACAACGAATAATACCTCACTTGACAGTGGTAGAAGCAGGAGGCAGACAAATCCTAGGCAGATGGGGCGGATCCCGATGAAACCCGACCTTCAAGCTGAAGACAGTTTAAAGCCTCGCTACAAGTTCCAGGTAAATCCATGGACTGGCTTGAGAACCTCTCTTCCCATTGGGTGTGCTTTCCTCTGATTGATCCCCACTCTTCATCTATTTCACATATACCTGCTCTTCCATAATTGGTTTTTTTGCACTGTTGTGCCCACCTTTGAGTGGTGGCTTTGCTTTAGCCTTTTTTGCACACTCGCAAACAAATTAATACACACTTCCAATTCTGAGTCCATAAAAGCCCCAGAACCAGCCACACTGAGAGAATGACCCCCTGACTTCATCTGGGGTCCACCCTCGTGTCTCGTCTCCCCTGAGAAGCTGTTTCGTCACTCAATAAAACTCTTCTCCACCCTCCTCACCCTTCTATTGTTAGCATAACCTTCTTTTTCTTGGCTGCAGGAAGAGAACTCAGGACCCACCAAACGCAGGTACGAAGAAGGCTGTAATACAGTGACCCTTTGCCCTCTCCCAGGGGAGGGCAGCTATTCCATGCAACAGGAAGCAGCAGCAGGTCAAGTCAGCCCTGGAGACGCAGGCCTGGCAGGGCGATGGGACTGACAGAGTTGTTAACACACCGCCATCTGTTGGGCTGCAGGCATTATCAAATGCTAAGAGCTATTAGCATGCTGTAACACCCCCTCTTGGCTTTGGGGTTGTGGGGACCCCTGTTTGGGCACCACCACGTTTCCTTCAGTGCAACATGACTGGTTCAGCCGCAATCCCCACACGGAGCCCGCTCCTGTGCCAGTGCTTGGCGCAGCCAGCCAGAACCCACACTTGCTCACTACACACCCCCTCCTGCCAGAGGCTGTGCATGTAGTCGTGGCAGCCACAGGATCTGCATCAGAGCCCAAGCCAGGCACGGCCTGGGAGGGTCGAGTAGATGGGGTGTCTCCTGCGTTGATCCTGGGCCGAGCAAGGCCTGGGCAGGGCTGTTTCTGGCCAGAGGTCACCAGCTGGCAAAGTGGCTGAGAAAAATCTTGCATCAAAACAATTACACTGGCCATTCTTGACATGAAGATATGTAATTGGGTTATACTTATCCATACACTATTACAGATTTCACTTTTGATTGGTTTTAAGTTTCCTAAAACAACCTTTGCCTTATTATGAGGCAAACAATTTTCGTCTTACTCATCTTTTTTTCTCTAGTATACATTTTATAAAATTATGTTCTTTTGCCTCCAAATAAATACATACCCATTCATTTCAAGTTCCAACTGTGGACTCAAGATCAGTGACTGTATTTAGGTTTGTACCTGACATTGAGCTGTATGTGCCATTTTCTCATTGTCTTCTGAAAGTGGTGCCACTTAGTCCCTATCCTTATTTCAAAACTCCCCTTCCATAAATTCATCTGTCTGGGTACTTCTTATCTACTAGGTCGGCTCCTGGTTTGGATTAACCCCTGATCTCAGGGGAGTGATTCTCCACACTGAGTCCTGGGTCTCAACTCTGGGTCACACTCACCCTTCATCGCAAACAAAGGACACCTTTGCTCCAAGCTGGAGATTGAGTGGAAACAGCACACGGCCATGAGGAAGTTGGCCCAGGAAGTCATCACAGGATTTCACTAGAAGAAAAATAAAACAGCAGGAGTAAGACCTCCATGTGAGGGGGAAACAGCAATCTGGAAGCCAGAGAGTCAAGGCACCTGTACATATGGGGGCTTCAGGGTTCCAGTCTCCCTGGGGCGTGCAGTGCAGAGACGCAGCCCCTCTGAGGTCATAGCCGGGCTCACAGCTGTAGAACACTTCCTGCCCAGGTGAAAAGTCCTGATGGCTTGGAGTGTGCTCACCATGCAGGATTTCTGGAGGCGGCTGACACACTGTGGAAAGGACAGTTCCAGAGCACTTGTTACTTACGGGGGAATTTCTTTTGCTATACCCTATGCTTGCTGAAGGCCTCATAGCTAGTAAAAGGTAGAGATATAGAACCCAATTCTCCCTAGCACAAGGCCCCAAACTCACTTGTAAATCTACAGGGTATGAGGTATTTTCTCCTAGCTCTGGCTATCCAATGTGGAGTTATTAGTATTGGTGGATTCTCCATCTACATATTTCCTATGAAGGTAATCCCGATTTGTACCATTGTTATTCAGGTAATGAGACTGTCACCTGAGACCAAGTCTGTTTTATAGATTTCCTCCCATTTCTCTGATAGCACACCTATGACTAAAGTGCAGTCATACTGTTTCAGGACAGGCATGACCCTAAATTGGGGCTTACTCTGGAAGGGTTCTTGCCTCACCCAGGACAGAATTCAAGGATGAGCCAGTGGTGCCAGACAGCAATCTTTTAGAAAGGCACTGCCCCTGCAGAGCAGGGCTAACTCACAGGCAGTACACCCAGAGTCAGCAACATATGAGCTCCTGGCAGCCAACTGTATTTATACTCCTGTAAGCCCGCTTCAATTACATGTAAATTTTTTTTTAACTCATTTGTTTATTAATATAGAAAAGGAGCCCAGGGCAGCTGGACCAGTAGTACAAAGCACCAGGAGTTAATACCATTCTGGTGACAGGGTTGGTTTTACAAAAATGAAGGAGCAGGCGGGAGCTGCCAGGTTCTGAGGCCAGGCCCAGCCTACTGCCCAGAATCCCTGAAACAGCTCCCTGGGAGAGGGCTGACAGGTGGGTCGGGGTGGATTGAGCTGGAAACCATGGGGACAGATGGGAGGGATAGAGGGTCATGCAGTGGGAACCACTCAGTGGCTGGCAAGGACAGGGAACTGGTGGCTGGAGGCTCCCCATTGGGCCATGGGTAGGGGCTTGCAGATGGCCTCAGCTCTGGGGCCAGGTAGAGAAACTGCGAGACTGATGGGCATGGAGAACCCAGACATAGCCCTGGGGCTGAAGGGCCTTTCTACCCTTTCTTCCACCTTTGCTCTATACTACATGTGGGGCTTCGGGGCTTAAGGCACAGGGGAGGCTCAGAGGCTTCCAGTTAGGAGGAAGATGGGGCAAGGAAGGAAGCACTTGAGTGTCCCTAGCTTAGGCAGCCAGGGATGAGACACAGGTGGGACAACAGCACCCCCACATAGTGGGGCTAGAATGTGGGGCAGGGAAGGGCTTTTCCTCAGCCAGTGACCAGGACCAGCCCCATGGCAACGGTGCCTGTCTGGAGCCTTAGCAAATCAAGTGTGCAACAAGCACAGGGTGTTGGCAGACCTGGGCTCTAGCCAGAACTTGAATCACACAGAGCTGTATCACCATGGTCCAGCCATGTCCTGCCTTGGCCTGTTTCCTCCTCTGTCAATGAGAGCTTTGAATAAGACCTTCTAGGTCATGAAAAGGACTCTGCAGGTGAAGGGAACTCTAGGACCTGCTCTTGGCGGTTAACCAGACCCTGGATGGAACTGGTATGGGAAGTGGGGCATGGAGGAGGAAGGTGTTCTTGCAGGGAACCTATCCCACAAACACTGCAGAGCTAGGAAAGGCCACTGGAAGCCCTTCTTTGCCCAGAGGAAGAAAGGCCACAGAGAGAGCGAATGTGGCTCGGTGCAATCCCTTCACATCCTCCACCATCTGGGTAACACTTGGCAAGAAGTGGATGGGTGACATTGTGTAACCCTTTATGTTCTTCCCCAGGGGTGGCACTGAAGGCCTCTTGTGGCTTCTGCCTTCAGCCTTTAGTGTGGGATCAAGAGTGTTCTTTTCACTGTGGTCCTGTTCTGGGAACAGCCTAAGACTCTGCCTGGCTGGCACATGTTAGTTGGTGAGGAAAGGACAGAGTGGGTGAGTAAGCAGACAGGGAGGCAAGAGTGACTCTCTGGCTTTCTCCTCTTCCTCTTCAGAGAGCGACTCAATCAACTGAGTCGCAGATCTTTACCACCACAGCATTGAAGATGTGTGGCTGGTCAGCATAGACGTGGTGAGATGCACCCTCAATCTCCATGTCTCCGACATAGGAATCCGGCCGCTGCATCTTCACCTTTTTTCCCGTACTGGTATCTATCCAGGTGTTGGACCCATAGATCATGGTGATGGGCACACCTTTTCAAATCAAGTGAATTCGCTCCAGCATAGGGTGCTGGGCCCAGCCAAAGGACTCCATCATGGCTTTGAATACCGTCTCACCACTGGGATTCTGTGCATTGCAGTGATAGATATACTCTGATATGGTATCATCTTCAAAGAAGTCTACAAACTTGCGTTTGAATCCGGCGAGAATCGCTGCACCAGGCCAGGCCCCCAGGGCCCAGCTACTCGAAGAACAGCCAATGGATTGGAACGTCCTAGGACAGATGCCACAGCTTTGACCCAGGTTGGGGGTGCACGGATCTCACTGGGGTTAGTTGGTCAGAGGGGAAAGCCCCATGAGTCCACCAGGATGAGGTGTTTAACTCTATCAGGGTACTTGATTGAGTAAGAAGTGGCCAGGAATCCTCCCAAACTGTGCCCCAGGAGGGTCATGCTGGGAATCCCCATGGTCTCCTGCCACGTCTCTATCGATGTCACAAACTCATCCTCAGCCCCCTCCGGGTCCCTCGGGAATGCTGGCCTTGAGCATCGCCCGAAGTCAAGCAGATGGAAGGTGTGCAGTGTGCAGCGGGCACTCAGTGAGTCCATGTTGAGGACCCAGAGGCCCACACCGCCCCCAAAACCGTGCACCATCACCAGGGGGGTGTGGTCCTTTTGCTCGGGGCTCACAGTCACTGTCCAGATCTTATTCTGGTTTGGGAGGGATACATATCTGGCCAGGAACTTATTCTGGAGACACTGGAGGATTCTGGCTTCCACATTCTTCAGCTGAGACATGGAAGTGGGGCGCCACGTGGGCAGCCAATTACTCAGCCAGCCTTGAGGATGCTGCTCCAGATCATCGGCCATAGTAAACAACTGCTTTCTGTTTTGTGTGTGTGCGTTTTTTGTTGTTGTTGTTGTTGTTGTTTTTGAGGTGATATCTCACTCTATCACCCAGGCTGGAGCACAGTCGTGTGATCTTGGCTCACTGCAACCTCTGTGTCCCAGGTTCAAGTGATTCTCCTGCCTCAGCCTAATGAGATTTCAGGCGTGAGCCACCTCACCCAGGTAATTTTTATATTTTTATTAGAGACAGGGTTTCACCATGTTGGGCAGGTTGGTCTTGAACTCCTGACCTTAGGTGATCTGCCCATCTCGGCCTCCCAAAGTGCTGGGATTACAGGCTTAAGCCACCATGCCCGGCCAGTTACATGTAAGTTAAGGGGCATATCAATGCAAATTGAGGGGGGTGTTATTTAGAACTTTCCTGGAAAGGGGTGGTAACTTCCAGGTCGTTGCCATGGCATTTATAAAATGTCATGGTGCTGATGGGAATATGAGGGCAGCTAGCGATTGCTTTCATCGCCATCTGCCTGTTCCTGCTGTCTTTTTCACTTCATCCTATCTAGGACAGATTCTGTTTTGGTCAGCAGGATTGTGACCAGAACACAAGCCCTGCCAATCTCCTACCTCAATACATCCGTCCTTATATCCCTTTATCTGTTTGTCTTCCCAGTTCAGTGGTTGCACAAGGCTAACATGGGTTGGTAGAAGAATGGTAAGCTCTTTCTCTGTCCCTATGTATCAGCCATAACACCTCCCACTCAGCTGCTAAGCCAGCTATTGTGGCATCAGTAGACAAGATGAGCCATCAAAAACACAAGGCCTTAAATAAGCCAGTGTTGTTGTAAACAATAAATGAGATAATGTATATAAAGCGCTTAGGGCACAGCTGACTATAAAGTCCATATAATTTTTCAATATAATTGAGAGAGATTGGAGCTGGTACTTTGCCCTGAGAACTGATTAATAGGTGAGTCCAAAATAGCTTTTTTTCTGGCTAATTAAGGTCTTGCTTTTTAAAATGAAGACACATATGCTGGGTGCATGCACACTCCCGATTCTTAATTTCATGCTTCTTCCCCCCAAAATTACTTTCCCACCCTCCTCACCACACATCCCTCCCCTGAACAAATACTAATCTCCAGCACTTTGGGAGGCCAAGATGGGTGGATTGCTTGAGTTGAGGAGTTTGAGACCACCCTGGGCAACATGGTGAGACTCTATCTGTACAAAAAAAACATAAAAATATTAACCAGGCATGGTGGCATGCACCGATAGTCCTAGCTATGTGGGAGGCTCAGGCAGGAGAATTGCTTGACCCAGGGAGGCAGAGGTTGAAGTAAGCCATGATCACACCACTGCAGCCCAACCCGAGTGACAGAGCAAGACAGTATCTCAGGCAAAACAAAACAGACAAACATAGAACAACTGGTAACTACCTAATAACTTTGTTTTAAGGATTAAAATTCACATGTAGCCTGTATCATAGTGCCTGGCCAGAGGAATCACTCATTTTGTATCAACAATTGTTATACTCAAAAGTAATTGACAGATCTGTCTATAAGAACCCCAAAGAAACATCATATTCCTTGCCCAGGTTGAGCTTTGCTTCTCAATTTCAGAACATGTATATGTACACACACCTTCTGAATTTCACTTTCACTATCTAGAAAATTTGCTCCCTGACCCTGCTCAGTACACATCCCTCCCCCTGAACAAATACCGATCACCTGATCCAACAGCAACTCATGTCATTTGCAGGGACCTTCTAGGCCTCAGTCAGACTCACCCCTGGAGCAGCTTGGTAACTCTGGCTCCCATTTGTTCAGGGCCTGGCATTGCACATGGCGGGGTCCTTTCATGACAAAGCCAGGCTGACACCTAAACTCCACAACTTCATTTAAGGAAAATAAGCTTCTGTTGACAGATACCAATATTCCATTTTCCACATTTGGAGGCATACATTTGTTAGGTATAATGCACTGAGGGGCCGGGCCGCTCCAGATGCCCACTTGGTCATCTTTGCTGGTGCAGTATATGGAAGGCTCACCCACGAGCTCAAACAGCTTTTTCCTTCCGCTTCCAAGATTGCAGCGATAGGTCACCACGGATCCGTAGGGAAAATACTCTCTGCTGGTGCTAATGAAATCTCCATTGGCGATGGTGGGGGGTAGCCCACAAGGAATTACTGGGAAAAGGAAGAGCATAACAGTCAATTTAAATAATGAATGACAAAAATCTCATGAGTCACTAAACTGTAACTATTTTTACATTCATTATTTGCTTTTAATCTTTGCTAACATGTAGGTACATTTTTACAAAGTTGTAATTTCGGTGGGCATAATATGATGTGTCCTGCCTTTCTTACTTATGTGATTTCCTATAATATTTGCATGCATGTATTCACTCAATCCACATTCTTTTCATTTTACATAGCTCTTTGATTATAGTATTATAGAGTTTACACCGTTTTCTCCTACTCTTTTCCATTTGCTTTCTTAATTTGCATTTTTGTTATTAACTGAGGTTAGCTGTTTTAGGAAAACAAAATATAAAAACCTTCACTAAAAGATAAATTATAAGGGAAGAGAGAAGACACAAATATACACAGTAGGAAAAGGAATTTAAACATTGTTATGGATATGAGAATATTTATAAAACTGTAGACTACTGGGGGTTAAATATTTTGAAAATCTAAATGATATAAATGGAAATATAAATTGCCAATATTCATTCAAAAAAACGTAGAAAGCTAGAATTACCCAAGAAACATGTAAGAAGAATAAAAAAAATAAGTTCTATTGAACTTTTAAGTAACATATGCTTCCAAATGTAGTTTCAACATTTCACAACATACAAAAGATATAAAACTTATCAACTCATTTACTCAAATCTAAATTTGATACAATAACATATCTGTGTAAAAGTGGTCATTTATTAGTCCACAAAAACCCCTAAATGTATGTTAACATACAGACCAAGACATAGAAGAATAAAGCCTAGCATGTTTAAGTGAAGTCCTGTCATGAGAGGAGAGAGATAACAGATATAAACAACATTTGAAGAAGTAATAACTGAGAAATTTCCAAGACTGATGCAAGATTACAGATTCAAAAAGTTATACAGGCCTGGCGTGGTGGCTCATGCCTGTAATCCTAGCACTTTGAGTGGCCCAAGTGGGCAGATCACCTGAGGTCAGGAGTTTGAGACCAGGCTGGCCAACATGTCGAAACCCCGTTTCTACTAAAAATACAAAAATTAGCCAGGCACAGTGGCACAGGCCTGTAATCCCAGCTACTGAGGTGGCGGAGGTGGGACGATTGCTTGACTCTGGGAGGTAGAGGTTGCAGTCAGCCAAGATCGCGCCACTGCACTCCAGTCTGTGTGACGAGAGTGAAACTCCATCTCAAAAAAAAAAAAAAAAAAAAAAACCACCTATATAAACCCAAGCAATACAAAGAAATACTTACCTAGATACAACATAGTAATATTGTAAAAAAAAATCTATTTTAAAGTGTAATCCATTTTAAAAGCAGCAGGAAACATGGACAATAACCTTCGAAGGAACCACAATTAGAAAAATGTTTAAAGAATTTGTTGTCAGAAGATCTACAATACAAAAATGCCAAAGAGACTTTTTCAGACTGAAGGAAAATAGTTTCATATAGAATTTATAGAATTGCAGTAAGAAGGAAACACACTAGAAACAGCTTATATGCGGGTATGTTTTCATTTAGGATCTTTATGATAGAGAGAACCTCTACAGTGATTAGAAGAAACACAAGACGGAAGTAAAGATTTTATTACAGCCTGAGGGTACACGCCATGCCTGAAGATCACAGAAAGGTTGGTCAGTGCAAGGAATGGAGAGAGAAAGAGAGAAGGGGACACATCGGCCGACACCTTTATTGGCGACCGGAGTATGACCCAGCAGGCATCTCCCATAGGGAGTTCCAACTGGTGAGTTTAAAGAAAGCAGGCACATGTTCCAGGAAGGCATGCTGCGACTGAGAGGTGGTCATGGCAGCATATCTGCGAAGTCCATGCAGGGCACAGAGGTCAGGGATGCCAGTCAAGTAGGTTTTATCTAGCTGTCCCATAGAGAGGTGGTCACCAGAAGGCAGTTTTATAAGGCAGATATCTGGCTCGACCACGTTGAAAACTGGGAGGAGGTACAGAACTAGAAAGGGCAATAAGGGTGACTAAGCTCTGCTTCTGGCATGAGAAAGCTAAACATATTCTAAATGGATGCTGAGGCAACATAAAAATTATAAGAATTCACTACCGTGTAAATATAAATAGAGACTGTTTTTATAAAGACAACAACAATAATTATGTCTTTGAAATATAGAATATATGTAAATTGTTAAATCAAGTGTAGCCTAAAGCCTTACATAGTTTAAGCTCAGCCTCAAGGTTTCTCTGTGCACTGCGAACTGTAACAACTGAAGATGTAAACAGACCATAGACTACTCTTATGCCAATCATCGAGTTTTGGCCAATCAAATGTGGCCAACTGTTTGAACTATCTTCAAATAAGGCAAATGCTGAGCTATAACCAATCCGACTGTTTCTGTACCTCACTTCTGTTTTCTGTGCGTCACTTTCCTTTTTCTGTTCATAAATCCTCTTCCACCACGCAGCTGGACTGGAGTCTCTGGCCTACTGTGGCTCGGGAGGCTGCCTGATTTGTGAATCGTTGGTTACTGAATTAAACTCTGTTAAATTTAATTCAGCTGAAGCTTTTCTTTCTGGAAAATGTATGACAACAATACAAAAAGAGGGAGAGGACACAAATGGAATTAAATATTAATAGTTTGGGTACTTGCATTGTTTGGAGAAAGGTAAAAGCACAATTTTAGTAGACTATAGTAAATCAAGGATGTCTATCTCTAGAGTAGTCATTTAAGAATAAAAAATGAAATATAACTTAAAAGCTACTGGGGAAAATAGAATAATAAAAATACTTGATGAATTCAAAAATGTGAGAAATGAGAAATAAAAGAACAAACACATGAAACAAATAGAAAACAAATAACCAAGAGTTAGACTTATCAGTAACTAGATTAAATTTATTTATTTATGTATTTTTAATTTTAACTTTAATTTTTATTATTAAATTTAAATGTTTCAAACACTAATGAACAACGAAGGCTGAATAAAACAACAAAACTTTACTATATGATGTTTACAAGAGACAAGCTTTAAATATAAGACAAAGAAAGTAAGAAAGAAAGCCTGTATAGCTATATTAATGTACAAAATAGATTTTAAGGCAAGAAGTATTATAAGAGGTAAAGAGAGACATTTCATTATGATAAAATAGTCAATTCAGCAGAAAGATAGAATAAACCAAAAATTTCATGTGTTTAATAACATGTTTAAAATACATAAAGTAAAGATTGCTAGAACAAAGAAGAAAGACAGGCAGATTCATAGTCATAGTTTGGTATTGTAATGGGTTGAATAACCACTGTCCTCCTTAAAAAATATCTATGTCCTAATCTCTGAAACCTGTGAAACATGACCCAGTTTGGAGAGTCTTTGTAGATACAATCAAGTTAATGATCTTGAGTTGAGACCATCCTAGATTGCCACGGTCGCCTCTAAATCCTAACAAAGCCCAGTATCTTTACAGGAGACAGAAGAGCAAAGGAAACACACAGAGGAGAAGGCGACTTGAAGATGGAGGCCAAGAAGGAAATGATGCATCTGCAAGCCAAGGAACATCAAAGATTGCCAGCAGCCACTGGAAGGAAGTCTGGAGAGAGGCACAGAATAGCTTGCAGATGGAAGCAATCCTACTGACATCTTAACTGGATTTCTGGCCTCCAAAGTGTTAAGAGAGTAAATTTTTCTTCTTTGAAGCCACCAAGTTTGTAGTAATTTGTTACAGCAGCCCTGGGAAACTAATACAGATATTTTACACATGTCTCTCTATAACTGAAAGAACAAGTGGAGGGGGAAAAAAAAGACTGTTCTAAACCACATTTTCCTAAATGACATTTCTAGAAAATGAAACAAAATAAATGTTCAGTCTTTTCAAGTGCATACATAAACTTTTACCAAAATGGTCCATATTCTGGGCCATAAACCTTGTCTCAAATGATTAAATTAATGAAAGAATGATAACTAGAAGATCTCCAAATATTTAGAAGTTAAGCAATGCCCTTCTAAATAGCCTATGGGTCAAAGAAGACATCAGAAGGTAAATTAGAAAACTTTTATGTACAATGATAATAAAAATATAAAGATTGTGGGAAGTAAAATAGTTTTAGAGAAAAATGTATAGGTTAAATGTATATATTAGAAAAATAAAGGTTGAAAACAAATTAATCAATATCAAGAATTTAGGAGTGGGGGAGTAAACAAAGCTTAAGAAAGCAGAAGAAAGAAAATAAGCAGAAATCAGTAAAAGAGAAAATAGTCATACATTAAAGTAAAAACAAGAAACTTTAAAGTAGTTTATGTGAAAAGCTTAGTAAAATTGATAAAACCCCAGTAAAACTAATTAAGGAAAAAGAAGCAAAGAGATATTACAAATATCAGAAATCAATTACCATAGGGAAATCACTACAGAATCACAGACATCCAAAGGATTTTCTAATATGAGGATATAACAAACAGCATTATGCTAATAATCTAGAAAATTTAAATAAAATGAGTAAATTCTTTGAAAAATATAGCTTACCCAAACTAATTCAATATGATATAAAATAATAGTTTTACAGCTATTGAAGAAATTGGATCACTAATTGAAAACCTAACAACAACAACAACAACAACAACAACAAACCCTCAGGTCTGGATTGCTTCACTGCTGACTTCTTCCAAACATATAAGGAAAAATAATATTAATGTTACACAAATTATTCCAGAGACTAGAAAAAAAATAAACAATTTTTAACACATTTTACTAGCCCAACATAATCTTGATGCCCAAACCTGATAAGGACATTAAAATAAAACCAAATTATAACCCAAGATCTCTTGAGAACATAAATGCAAATTTTCTAAACAAAATATTATGAAACTGAATCCAGCGATATTTCCAAAGGATGATACAATGATCAAAGTGAGGTTTACCTTGACTGATTTTAAATATTAAATCAATGTTACAACATTACAATAAAAATATGAGCAATCCTGCACACACACACCATACATGCTCACACACATTCCATAGATAGGATAATCATCTACAACACATCACAAGCAACATAGGATGATTCTAGGAATTCAGTTTGTTTGCCCTTTAAAGATCAATCAATGTAATATATTACATTAACAGAGTGAAAAAGAAACATGATAATCTCAATACATGCAGAGTGATCACTTAGAATGAACATTCATGATAAATCTTTTAGCAATTAGAAGTAAAGGGGAATTTCCTTAATCTAGTAAAGGATATCATACAAAAATCTACAGCATACATCACGATTTATGATGACCATTAAAAGCCTTGTATCCTCTCTTCTATTCAATGTTGTACTGGAGGTCCTAGCCAATGCAGTAAAGCAGGTGAAATAAACAAAAGACATAAGAAAGGAAAAGATTTAAAAACTTTGTCAGATTCATAGATGACAAAATTATGCAGCAAATTTAAAAAAATACAGAAAAACTATTCAATTTAAAAGTAAATTTAATAAAATTGCTGGAGCTGAGATGAAACAGGTGCATATCTAAGAAGTAAATAGAGAATAAAATTTTAAAAATAATATGTAGTAATAAAGATAATGAAAGATGTACATGACTTCTATAAGGTAAATTAACAAATATTATTACAAGAAATTAGAGAAGACTTCAAAAATGGGAGGATATATCATGTTCATAAATTTAAACTTCAAAACTGTAAATTTGTTAATGTCCACAAATTGATGTACTGAGTCAACAGAAACTCAATACAAATTCAAGTAGGATTCTTTATGTGGAAATTGGCAAGCTGATTCTAAATTTCATATGGTAATGCGAAGTGCCAAGAATCACCAAGTAAATCTTGAAGATGTACATAGTTAGAAGATATATGCCACCAGATATCAAATCTTAATGTAATGTGATAGTAATTAAAATCTTAATGTAATGCTGCAGTTTTGTTTTGTTTTGGTTTGGTTTTTGCCATACATTATAGTATGGCAAAAACCAAACCAAAACAAAAACACAATGTATGGTAAATAAACCAATGGAACAGAACCTCCCTGGAATGAGAGCCACATATAAGGTCACCTGACTTATGGCCATGGTGCCACATTTAATAAATGATATTAGATCAATTACCTATCCATAAGAAACAGGGTCTCACTCTGTCACCTAGGCTGGAGTGCAGTGGCACCACCGTAACTCACTGAAGCCTTGAACCCCTGTACTCAAGGGATCCTCCCACCTCAGCCTCCCAAGTTGCTGGGACTATAGGCATGTGCCGCTGAGCCCAGCTAATTTTATTTTATTTTTTGTAGAGACAGGGTCTTGCTTTGTTACCCAGGCTGGTCTTGAACTCCTGGCTTCAAGCAATCCTCCTCCCTTGGCCTCCCAAAGTGCTGGGATTATAGACGTAAGCCACCTCACCTGGCCCAATTGCCTAAGTAGAATAGAAAAAGCAGTAACTTGGAAAAAAGACCCGTAAATTGAATATTATTAAAATGTAGAACTTCCTACAACAAAAGACATCATTAAGAATGGAAAAAGAAAAAGAAAAGCCATAGTCTGAAAGACAACATTTGTGTTCCATTTATTAGAAAACATGAGAATATTTAAATAACTTCTACAAAACAATAAAATGATAGACAAACTAGTCAATAACAGCCAGAAGTTTGGAATAGGCACTTCACAAACATATGAAAAGGTACTCAAGATCATCAATGAAATACAACATAACAATAAAAAAAATCCGACAATCCTTCATGCAGCAACAAAAGTGACTTCCAAATATAACACTGAGCAGAAGCCGGACACAAAAGAGTACCTATTTTTTGATTCCTTTATAAAACTTAGGAAGTGGCAAAACTAATTATTAATGTAATAAATCAGAATAATGGTTACTTTGGGAAGATAACTGGGAAAAGGCATCGGGAAGGCTTCTGGGGTGCTGATAGTGTTCTATATCTCAATCTGAGTGTCATTTACATGGATGCATTTAATTCGTAAATAACCACTGAACTGCATAATTAAGATGTATGCACTTTACTGCGTATATGTTATACTTCAGCAAAAAGTCTACATGGTACAGGAAAATTGTTGGGAAAAAAAGACCTCCCAACAAAGTAAACTCCAGGGCTTTTCTGGTGAATTCTTTTAAACATTTAAAGAAGAGAGAATACCAATTTTATATAAACTCTTTCAAGGAAACAAATACATGAAACACTACCAGCTGGCTTTATGAGACTGTCATAAGTTTGATGTCAAAATCTTAAAAGGACATTACAAGAAAAAAAGTTACAGTCTAATCTCTAAAATAGGAATGGAATGAAGAAAGTGTTCTGGAATTAATTGGCGGTGCTGGTTGCCCAATGTCTTAGTCTATTTGGGCAGCTATAATGAAATAGTATAAACTGATTAGCTCGTACACAACAGAAATTTATTTCTTTTAGTTGTGGAGGCTAAGGAGTTCAGGACCAACCTCTCTGGCAGATTCAGCATTTCCTCCCATGGCAGGAGGGGCAAAGGAGCTCTTCTGGGCCTCTCTTATTAGGACACTAATCCCATTCGTGACAGCTCTGCTCTCATGATCTTATCACCTTCCAAAGGCCTCACTCCTTAATGTCATCACCTTGGGGGTAAGGATTTCGACATGTGGATCTGGGGTAGACTCGAACATTCAGACCATAACATACAACTTTGTGAATATACTAAATACCACTGAACTGTGTAATTAAAAAAGGTAACTTTTATGATACATGAATTATACTTTAATAGAAACATCTAAAATGTGCTATTAAAGCATATTTGTCATATATAAAAATGATTAAATATTATGACCAAGTTGGTTTATTTTAAGAATGTAAAATTGAAATTCAAAATTATTTGCCTTTCAAAAATGTACTCAAAACAGTTTGTTACATTAACAGAAAAAAGAGAAACAGATATAATTACATCGATACATGTAACTGATGTGTTTGATAAACTTCAACATGATTCAAAGACAAAAAACTTTTAATAATGGAGAATATGTGAGAATGTCCTTAATTCAAAAATGATTATCTACAAAAAGCCTACAGTAAATACCAGATTAATGGTGAAATGTTTTAATCTTTCCCTTTGAGATGTGGAACAAGACAAGGATGACACCTATTGCTACCAATGTTCAATGTTATACTGGTGGTCCTAGCCATGTGATAAAGAAGAAAGAAAATAAGGAAGAAGGAAAGCAGGGAAGGAGGGAAGGAAGGTAGGGAGGAAGGGAGGGAGGAAGGGAGGGAAGGAGGGAGGGAGGGAAGGAGGGAGGGAGGGAGGGAAAGAGGGAGGGAGGGAGAAAGAAAGGAAGCAAAGAAGGAAGGCAGGCAGGCAGAAGGGAAGGAGGGAAGGAAAGAAAAGAAGACAAAGAGTTAAATGAAATTATAATTATCTGGGGGTTTTATATAGCGTCAACCAGGCCAATTTGGAATTAAGTTTTCCAGACTTAGTTTCTCTATATGGTTCTGGACTAGGGTTACAGCATGAGAAATTAGCCTGATATTTGAGAGGCAGAAGTTAAGCAACAGCCATTCCACTCTGAAGGTTATCTTTGGATAGAGCTGGTGAGGCACAGTGCAGGAGTGGAGGGTTCAGAAGATAGACCTTTTACCAGAGGCTTGAGGAATACATTCACATGGGGAGTTTCAGCATCCTCTGCAATGGCTCATTCTCTGCAGGGCAGGAATGACAATGGGAAGTGTTGCCGTTGAACTGGGTTCTCTGAATTCACTTGGGGACCAAAGGACCTCAGGGTGGCAGAGTCCAAGTGGCAGCACTTAATTGCCAGAGACAATGGGGGTTCTTGTAATGGATATTAGAGCCGAAACAGCAATCAGAATGATTTGACTGAAGAGAATATTGTTACTGGGCTAATTGATCATGGAGTCTCTAAAACTGAAGTAGATGGATAGCCGACTAAAGTGTTATTTGATTTGTATAAGCAGAAGAGATTTAGGTCAAGTGAATAGAAGTCTGACTTGAATTATTGTAAAAGAAGTTCATTGTTCATCAACAATTCCTAGACTTGAACAGTTTATAGACCCAGAGCAGCACGAATGGATGGGAGACTGGATTCTTTTGAGGAAGCACCTGCTACACAGTCAAAAGCATGTATTGTAAATCTTCCCCTAGGCTTCTCCAAGAAGACTTGAAGTCATTTACCAAGATTTAGATATAGAGAGTTTACAGAACTAGAAACAGAGATAAAAACATAGATATAGGTATAGGTGTATTATTATATTTTTTGTTTTCTCTATTTTACTATTTTTTCATATTTCCAAGAAAATTCCTATTCCAATTCCATGTTATCTTATTATAGATTTCAAATAACATGGAAGGTTTCCCAATTTGTTTTACAAAACAGCAAAACTGTTCCTTAAAGTGGATAAACAGAGACAAATGTGTGACCAATGTCATTTGTAAATTTAGATTCTGAAGCTCATAAACTTTCTAGTAAAAGGAACAACATTTTTAAATACCAAGAAGAAAAGTAAAGTCTTCAAGTTATCTAAAGAGAACAGTAAGACAAAGATGTTATACACTATATTTCACTGAGCCTCAGCCTGGCCCTCCACTACATAGGTGTATTACTTTTTAATAAAATGAGATCTTGCCATACATGCTGTTCATCTGATTCTTTTTCCACATAAAACACATCTCTTTCTAGTCATTAAGTGCTTCTTTATGCTATCATTTTTTTATGGCTGAATACCATGCCAGTGTATGGATATACTTTTTTCCATTCTGCGTAGCTATTTTATGTTTCTTCAGGAATTCTTTATAGTGGTCATTTGAACACATCTTTTTCCTCCTAGTAGATTATTTCCAAACCATAGTTTAAAATATTTAGGTTGCTTTAACATTTTAACTAATATAAATGATGCTGCAATGAAAAGTTTATACCAAACTGCTTTAAAAAGTGTGTGATTATTTCATAAGTATAAATTCTAAGAAGTAGGTTAAAATATATGCCCACTTCTGAGGTTAATAGTGCATGGTGCCTTTCGAGAGGATGTGTTGACCTCGTGATGCGTGAGAGTCCAGGTTCTTCCACAGCTTCACTAACCTTGAAGAGCATAAATGTTAAAAATCTTTACTGATTCGCCAAGCAGGATGATTATTATACTGGAGGTGGTAGAACCACCATAATTTCAAATTTATTGAAGTAGAATCAAGTTTGATGGCTTTTATGTATTTAAGCCCCCAGAATTAGAAAAGACACATCCCAGGATAAGGAAGAACTTAAGGAAAGGGTTGCCAGGAACGCCGTAGGAATATTCGAGAACATTACCGCTGTCTTCAGCCATGTGAAGGACAGATTGCACAGAAGGAATTCGGTTAAGGTTTTTATTATTCCAGAGAAAAATTAGAATGTATCAGTAAAAGAAATAGGAAGGGATATTTCAACTCACTCTCACAAATAGGTGTTTCATTATCCCAAATGACAGTATTGCCTGAGATGATGCATGTGGCGGACGAGGAACCAATGAGTCGGTATCTAGAGGCAAAAAATAAGGAATATTAGGTTCCAAAGACGCAGGTCAACTATCCAATTAAATTACTACTTCCAGAGATTACACTGTTACAGAATTCAGAGGGACATTTTCCACTTGTCAAAGAACTATCTGTCACCTTCCCAAATTGCACATTCTTGGGACTTTGTTATTTTCTCTTCCATGCCTTCTCAGTTGGGTGGGCTTTCTCTTCTTTATTACCTTATGACATATTTTTATATAAATCAAAGATGAATTACAGTTTTTCCTATACATTTAAAAGACAACACAAGCTTCTTGAGTGCAGGGAAGCTGTCATATATATACATATGTATGTGTGTATGTAGTCCTGTTGTATGTATTTCTATGCCTTGTAAGTATTAGTGTATGGATGCATGGATGGGCTTTTATCAGTAAGATTCATTAAAGTAGGCCATTCACAGTGGCTCATGCCTGTAATCCCAGCATATTGGGGGGCTGAGACAGGAGGATTGCTTGAGCTCAGGAGTTCGAGAGAAGCCTGGGCAACATAGTGAGACCCTGTCTCTACAAAAATTTTATTAAAAAGCCAGGCATGGTGGCACATTCCTGTAGTCCTCGCTACTCAGGAGGCTGAGGCAGGAAGATTGCTTGAGCTGGGGAGGTTGAGGCAGGAAGACTGCTTGAGCTGGGGAGGTTGAGGCTGTAGTGAGTATTGATCATGCCACTGCACTCCAGCCTGGGCAACAAAGCAAGACCTTGTCAGTAAGAAAGAAAAAAGAGAGAGAGAAAGAGAGAGAGAGAGAAAGAGAGAGAGAGAGAGAAAGAGAGAGTGAGAGAGAAAGAAAGAAAAGAAAGAGAAAGAAAGAAAGAAAAAAGGAAGAAAGAGAAAGAAAGAAAGAAAAAAGGAAGAAAGAGAAAGAAAGAAAGAAAGAAAGAAGAAAGAAAATGATTCATAACTAGAACCAAAGGCAATCCAAGCTGATCAAAAAGAATTGAACACTTAATTGATACTTAAAATGTTAAAGTTAGCAATTCTCAATTAGTATATCTCAAACTGCTCAAAGTGTGCCATAAATTTTGAAGAATTTATAACATTTATTTTACTTCACCTGAGGCTCTCTGTTGTAATAGATGGTTGGGCAAAACTAGTCATAGTGAGAGTAGGGTCAAACTTGATAGTACTATACATGAAGGAATGAAGCAACATGAAATAACAGTCATGGTTATTGGTATAGCTGAGAACTTTGTTTTATAAATATGTAGGAAAACCTGGCGGCATAAAGCTTTATTCAAAGAACAAAACAGTGCCAAATGGAGATCAAATGAATAGTGAGAAAACAGTGGGTCCTTTTGAAGACACTTGACACATTGTTACATTATAGTAGCTATTATGTTGTAATTATTAATGACTTCAATATCATTTTGGTTATATTATTATTATTATTATTATTATTATTATTGAGATAGAGTTTCACTCTTGTTGCCCAGGCTGGAGTGCAATGGTGTGATCTTGTGCAATGGTGCAATCTCCAACCCCTAGGTTCAAGTGATTCTCCTGCCTCAGTCTCTCAAGTAGCTGGGATTACAGGTGCATGCCACCACACCCGGCTAATTTTTGTATTTTTAGTAAAGACAGGGTTTCATCCTGTTGACCAGCGTGGTCTTGAACTCCTGACCTAGGTGATTCGCCTGCCTCAGCCTCCCAACGTGGTGGGATTGCAGACAGGAGCCATTGCACCTGGACTTATTTTGTTTTTATAAATTAATTAATTTTTTAAAATTATACTTTAAGTTCTGGGGTGCATGTGCAGAATGTGCAGTTTTATTACATAGGTATACACGTGCCATGGCGGTTTGCTGTACCCATCAACCTGTCACCTACATTAGGTATTTCTCCTAATGCTATCCCTCCCCGACCTGTCACCTACATTAGGTATTTCTCCTAATGCTATCCCTCCCCGAGCCCCCCACATACCAACAGGCCCCGGTGTGTGAGGTTCCCCTCCCTGTGTCCATGCGTTCACATTGTTCAATTCCTACTTCTCATTTTGTTTTTTAATGCCTTCTAGTATACCACCCAAAATGAAAGCATTCTCAATTGCGCTGCCAACACACATGCACACAAATAAAGAACAAATGAAGTGGACAAGTCTGCAATCCTATATTTGTACCTCCTTCTGTCTGTCTTAGGAACAAGACATCCTGGAGACTCCTCTGGATTTTGACCTCACTGAGGTTATTTCTCCAAGTGTTCTTTTTGATTTTCTAAACACGGGGGTTGGGATAGGAATGGTGAAGCAAGTGCAAACTTAAGTTGGCATTTTTTTCCCTCCATACTATTGTTAAGTGTTGTAGTACTGAACATTTTAAATATGAGTCAAAAGATAACTTTATGTTCGCTGATCAAGGGGAACAGATAGAAGAATATTTTAATTTATGAAGCTTGTGTCCCAAAGTAGATTAAGTAATTGAACAAATAATGGTTTGAACTTTTCTCATTCAGAATGTTTATGAGGAAGTAAGGGAGAGAGATAAAATCCATGCTACTTATTTTAAGGAGAGCCAGGGGTTCTCATATCCATTTGAACAGATTGAAGTCTTTACATCCTACCCTATCTTTTTGGATCTCCCGGGGAAGAGAGAGTTGTGGATTCACAAAGTTAAGTCATGGTTCAGGAAAAGCCATGATCATTTCATTATCAGAAACCACACACAGCATGTGGGTAAACATGTCTAGACTTTTGGGAGTCTCCTCCCCAGAGCCCAAAGAGGGACAGTGAAGCCTGGGATATTAGTCCCATTTCCATTTTCCTTCTTAATCTATGTGCCTTGAACCAGGCAGATGGGTTACGAAAAAAGGAGGATAAAAAACAAATCCTGTGAATTATTTAGGTTAGCACATGGTTAACCTTAAATAAAGAGATTCAGAAAATATATTTAAGGATAGTTTATTTGAGCACAAAGCTTAAGGGTAGTCACATGGAAGACACCAACTCCAAATGAATGGGGTCAGCACTCCAAAGTGGAGGACGTAAGGTATCACTGATATAGGCAGAGACAGAGAAATTTTAGCAGGATTGTATTTTCCATATGGGACCATGCATAGTTACAGTACTTTGATTTGTTACAGATTGCTACATTCCAAGGAAGATTACTTTATTGCTCCTTGAAAAGGGATAGTGATGTGAGTGGGTCTTATCTGTAGCGCAATTTGGTTTTAACTATTTATAGGAAAAAAAGGCAGAAGTTACAGCTGCCTGCTGCATGGCTCAGGCTGCATAGCCACACTCTTCTTATGGCTCAGAATAATTTAAAGTTCCCCCAGCTATAAGTTTGAATTGTTTTAAGTTAGAATTATTTAATTTCACAATATACAATTCTTTGGTAGGAATCCCATTCCCTTGGAAATTTAGTAGTAACTTAAAAAAAAAAAACTTTTTATTTTGAGATAATCAGATTCACATGCAGTTGTAGGGAATAGTCCGGAGAGATCCCAGGTACACTTTACTCAATTTCCCTCTAATAATAACATTTTGTAAAACAATAGTGCAACATCAAACTCAAGATATTGAGACAGGTACGATCCACCAGTTTTGTTCAAATTTCCTGTTTTACCTGTACCCATTTGTGTGCGTGTCTGTTTATGCACATGTGCTTGTGTATTTACTTTTATGTAGTTTTAAAAAAATAGACTTTGTGTTTTAGCACAGTTTTTGGTTCACAGCAATAATGAACAGAAGATACAGAGATTTCCTATATACTCCCTGCTCCTACACATGGATAGCCTCCCCTATTATAAACAGCCTTCACCAGGGTGGTACATAATTTTGCAACTGATGAACTTACACTGACACATCATGGTCACCCCAAGTCCATAGTTTATATTAGGGTACACTCTTGGTATTGCACATCATATGATTTTGGATAAATTTATTATGACATGTACCTACTGTGATGGCATCATACAGAGTAGTTTCACTACCCTCAAAAATCTGTGCTCTGCTTATTCATCCCCTTCTTCCCTAACCCCTGGCAACTGCTGATCTTTTTACGTCTCCATAGTTTTGCGTTTTCCAGAATGGTGTATAGTTGGAATCATATACTACATAGGCTTTTCAGATTGGCTTCTTTCCCTTAGTAATAGTGAAAAAAGGTTCATTATTTAAGGTTCCTCTATGTCTCTTCATGGCTTGATAGCTCATTTCTTTTTGGTATTGAATAATATTCTATTGTATGGATGTACCACAGTTTATCCATTCCCTTACTAAAGGACATCTTGATTGCTTCCAAGTTTTGGCAATTATGAATAAAGCTGTTATAAACATCTGCGTGCAGATTTTTTTGTGTGTGAAGCTGAGATTTCAATTCCTTTAGATAAATAAATACCAAGGAGGATAACTGCTGGATAATATGGTAAGAGTATGTTTATTTTTATAAACAACTGTCAAAACATCTTTCAAAGTCGTGGTACCATTTTGCATTCCTACCAGCAATGCATGAGAATTATGTTCCCCTCACCCCCGAAATATATGGACGTCTTAATCCCCAGTTCCTATTAATGTGACCTTATTTGGAAACACGGTCTTTGGAGAGGCAATCAAGTTAAGATGAAGTCATTAGTGTGGGCCCCAATCCAATATGAGTGGCGTCCTTATTGAAAGAGGGAATTCTGGGCTGGGTGCAGTGGCTCATGCCTGTAATCCCAGCACTTTGGGAGGCCGAGGCGGGTGGATCACGAGATCGGGAGATTGAGACCATCTTGGCGAACACGGTGAAATTCTGTTTCTACTAAAAAAAAAAAAAAAAAAAAAAAGAACTTTGGACACAGAGGGAAGACAGCCGTTTGAGGACAGCAGAGACAGAAACTAGAGTTCTGCTGCTATACGCCAAGGCCTGGGGCTTCAGAAACTGGAAGAAGCAAAGAGGGATCCATTCCTACAGGTTTTTTGGAGGGAGCATGGCTCTGGCTCTGCCAACACCTTGATTTTGCACTTCCAGCCTCCAGAACAGAACTGCAAAAACTTCATTTGTATTAAGCCACCTGTTTTGGAGTACTCTCTTACAGCAACCCTAGCAAACTATTTGTGCTATTACCATTACGATTTCTCTCACACAGCTGCTCAATTGCCTTCCTTTTCCTCCAGCAATGTCTACTTTGGGTTAAGGCTGTTTGTGTGCTTTGAGTATACTCTTCCCCCATTTTCTTCCTTCTCACCCAATGAATGCCACACTTTTCATATATGCACAGCCTTGGTTTCCAGCAAGGATACAGATGATTTTCCCCCTGATTTTGTCATACCTTTGTTCATTTCAGTCAGGAGCTAAACACCTGTGTTGAAGCCTTTAAAGAGCAGATGGTAATAGCTTAGTTGTCCTTTCTGAGATGTGACTAGAAGGTAGTATGGCTGTGCTAGAACTCTTGAACCAAGAGATGTTGCTGCCAACTCACCCTTTATTACAAGAATAATTAATTTGGGATCCGAACTGGATGTCTTTGATCACATGCACCATGCCATTCACAGGATCTTTAGGATTACGACATGATTTACCTACAGGAAAGAAACAGAATTTTGGAGCCAAGTAGAGCAAACTGCATTTTTTTTCAGTACATAAGGTCTCAACCTGCCTGTAGCTTACTGAGGAACACTCACAGTTCTGATGGTTCCACATTTGCTACCTTGAGGAAACTCACCAGACTGCCTCGGGATCAGCTCCCTTTCAAAAACAAACTTCCCTTTCAGATCTGTTTCATTCCCATATTATGCCCCCAGAAAAATGTAAACTTTGTTATTATCTGTAATTCAATTCAATTGGTATAATCCAAAGATCTCAAAGCCCAAAACTGTCACATCTTTGAGTTATTTAATCCACTTCTTTTTCTTGTCCCAAGTCATTCATTACTTAATTTTAGTCATGAAAATGGGAGACCCCCAGTGAATCGGGATTTTCCCTCAATCATGTCCTGCAATGACTGTTTCATGAAATAAACTTGTAATGAAGGCGCCAGGAACTGAAAGCAGTAACAAGGTATGATCTACAAGAATAATTCTTGTATGTATTGCATCTTGGCGAACTAATTGTCATATGCAACTCAGTTACAAAATCTGAACAAATTGAATCAGATCTTACAGATACTTGACTAACAGAGGGGTTCCCACTCCAGAGTTACTTACGTGTGCACTTGTCCTTAGCACTTGTCCAGACTGAGTTTTTTAGGCAGATGATAGAAAATGGTTTTCCATGATAACCAGGGAGGCATTCATACTTCAGTTGTGTCCCAACGGGAAACTCAGATGCATCAGTTAGGTTGGTAGGCCTGGCAAATGGAAGCTGTTCTGGGGCATTGCATTGATCTGGGGATCAAGACCACAACAGCATCTAAGTTAATGGAGAAATGACTTTTTTTTTTTTTTTTTTTTTTTTTTTGTGACAGAGTATGCCTCTGTCACCCAGACTGGAGTGCAGTGGTGCCATCCTCTGCCTCACAGGTTCAAGCAATACTCCCTGCCTCAGCCTCCCAAGTAGATGGGATTACAGGCACCTGCGACCACATCCGGCCAATTTTTGAATTTTTAGTAGAAATGAGGTTTTACCGTGTTGGCCAGGCTGGTCTCAAACTCCTGACCTCAGGTGATCTGCCCACCTCTGCCTCCCAAAGTCCTGGGATTACAGGTGTGAGCCACTATGCCCTGTTGAAATTCCCACTCTACTTCCTCTTTCTCTCCAATATACTGCATAGATGTGATCAAAAAAGAAAAAGAATACTTCAATAATAGCCAAGGGAGCTGAGTGTGGTGGCTCATGTCTGTAATGTCAGCACTTTGGGAGACCAAGGTGGGTGGGTCACTTGAGGTCAGGAATTCAAGACCAGTTTGGCCAAGATGGTGAAACCCCGTCTCTACTAAACGTACAAAAACTTAGCAGAGCATGGTGGCATGTGCCTGTAGTCCAAGCTACTTGGGAGACTGAGGCAGGAGAATCATTTGAACCCAGGAGGCGGAGGTTGCAGTAGAGCCAAGATTGTGCCACTGCACTCCAGCCTGGGTGACAGAGCAAGACTCCATCTTAATAATAATAGTAACAATAATAGCAAAGAGATTGATTCCTTTAGAACTTTGGTCCCCAACCTTTTTGGCACCTGAGACTCATTTTGTGGAAGACAATTTTTCCTGGAATGGAGGGTGCAGGGGAATGGTTTTGAGATGGAACTGTTTCACCCAGATCATCAGGCATTAGGTTCTCACAGGGAGCATGCAACCTAGATCCCTCGTATGCACAGTTCACAATAGGGGTTCTGCTCCTATGAGAATCTAATGCTGCCACTGATCTGACAGGAGGTGGAGCTCAGGCAGTAATGCTTGGCTGCTCACCTCCTACCGTTCTGCCCAGTTCCTAACGGGCCACCGGACAGTACCGGTTCATGCCCCAGGGGTTGAGGACACCTGCTTTAAAAGATGCCTTAGAAATGGGCTTAAAAAAAAATCAGTACCCATCCATTTAAAAAGTCTCTGCTAGTTTGAAGACAACTAAACTATTTATATCATCTTTCACTAAACGGGAAGCTGCAATTCACAGTTTCTAATCTTAGTTAATCGGTAAGTGCGTGTGGTGTAGCTTCGTCTCTCCCATTCTCATTTATCATACTTTCTTGTGACAAGCTACACTCATGCATTCTACCATCCACCTTCATGCTCAGTGGGCACTCAGATTCAGTGGGAGTACACACCTCCACTTTGGCCCTCGGTAGCAGTCACCAGTGTTGGAAGTCTGTTGCCAAGTCAATCTTGAGCACAAAGAGTGAACAAAGCTCAACAACTAAAGCTATACTTTACCATAAAGAAGCGTGTATTTTCTCATAGATATTTCAAATTAAATACTAGACTCAGCTAGGCCCCTTAAGGCCTTGTAGATTTAACTAAAAGCAACAAAAATCACAGTTAGAGTCAAACAATATGTAATCAAGAAGATACATATGTTGAAAAGAATAGCATTTTACTATAGTTTTGGAAATCTCTTGTTTGTTTTGTTTTGTTTTCATTTCTGTTCCTTCCCACACCTTCCACTAATAAATTCAAATTCTGAAGGATAGATTGAGGCCAGAGGTCAATTTTATTAGACTTAAAAGAACCAACTTTTGACTTTGTACAAGGATGCCCTTGTCTATGCTTCCTGCTTCATCTCGTGCCACTCGGTCCCCTCACCAAGGTGTGGCCCTTTCCCCTTTTTCAGTTTCCTGACGACACACATTTTTCCCCTATGACATTCCTCTGTATGACACGCTTTTATCTTTGCTCTGACTTCAGTTCTTCCTCCAGGTGTCTGCTAAAATGGCACTTTCTTATCGAAGCCTTCCCTGGCCTGTCTATGTCCATACCACCCTGAACACACCCAATCTAGTCTGATGCCTTCCCTGACTCTCTCAGGCATTTGGAATCTAAACTACTTCCCTCTACCCCACCCTATAATAATTCCCTGTCGGATCCTTTCCTTTTCCTTTCATATCAGTAATTGTTTGTTATCGCAATTTGTGCTTTTTAACTTTGTGTGCTTTTAGAAGGATCTATTTATCTCAAAAGATATTAGATGTGTATAATTTGAGGGCAAATGATGATGTATCTTTTGTACCTCTAAATTAATATCTAGCCCTTGTGCTTAACGCTCAGTTATAAGCACTCAGTGCATATTTGTTGCAATGAACAAATAATTGAAGAATTACTTATAAAAAAAATGAAGAGTCCAAGCTATGTCCCCAGAATCTCTGATTTAGTGGGTCTGGGTTAGAGCCCAGGAGTTTATATTTTAAAAAAGTTTCACAGCCAATTTTGGTAGATAACAGCACTTTGAGAACCACTGTATATACAAAAAAACATGAATAAAACATTTCCTGTGATTTTCAATGTTATGCATTCACCTTTCCTGTATTTGATATGTGGTATGAAATACAATTTTGACATGTGTCTTATGCATTGATGGCAGACAAAGGAAGAGATTCCAAGTGGAGCTCCTAGCACCAAAAGCTGTATTGAGAGGGGTAAATATTACAGCAAAACTTGCAATGAGAGGTTAGAACTAGATCAACGCAACAAAGCAAATATAATGAACCATTCTTGGAAAGAAAGAAGTTCCTTCCCCTTAATTACCTAATATTCCTACCTCCATAGTAGTGTAGGCATAGTATAGGTAATAATATAAAGTAAAGTTGTATAATAGCTCAAAAAAGGAATATATGAGCCTTCAACAAAGAAAGCTTGATATAGTTTCCTTTCCCTCATTTATTACTAATCCCTCAATTTGTAGCTAGTTCCTATGATAAATATATTAATATAAACTCCATAAACTCAAGATCTACCATAAGTTTAAAAAGTTTTTATAGCTTTATTAAGATATATTACATACAATGATTGATGAGTATTTAAAGAGTACAGTTTGATTACTTATATATATGCCCTGCGAAACCATCACCAAACGAAGACAACAAACATTTCCATCATACTCTTCACCCCTACACAGTTCCCTCATGTCCTTCTGTAATACATCCAAACATCCACTTCCTTCTCTTGGCAATCTTCGACCTATTTTCTCTTACTACAGATTGATTTGACTTTCTAAAATTTCATGTAACCCGAATCACTTCATTTATGTCCTATCGTATAAAGGAAATCATTCAGATTTTTTTTTTTTTTTTTATGTTTTAGCCCTTACACAGCATAATTAGAGTTCTATCTCAGTTGCTGCACATATACCAATTGTTTCCTTTTGTTGCTGGGCAATATTCAATTGTATAAATATATCTTAATTTAGTTTATCCATTCACTTGTTGAGGGACATTTGGATTGTTTCCACTTGTTGACTATTACAAACAAAACTGCTGTGAAAATTCATGTACAAGTCTTTGTGTGGACATATGATTTCATTTCTCTTGGGTAAAAACCTAACCGTAAAATGCTGAGTAACACGACAGTGTGTGTGTCTAAGGTTTGAAGAAACGGTTGAACTATGTTCTAAAGTTAATGTTGTAATTTTACCTGCCAAATAGCAATATATTATAATTCCAGTTACTCCACTTTATTGCCAAAACTTGGCTTGGTCGATCTTTTTAATGTTAGCCATTCTAGTGGGCATATATTGTTATCTCCTTTCATTTTTTTTTCTTGTATGACTCAGCCCAATTTCACGCACTCCTGGTTCAGACCTTCCATTCAAAGCAAGTTGATTTGTTCTGTGCTATACACACAATTAACACATCATCACTTTCATGTCTGTTCAAATATGAGCTGTCAACCCGAAGTACACTCTGCTTTCCATTCTGCACACTTACCCTTTAAGGAATAGACTTGCACTTGCTTTGCTTAGGCACCTCTATCAGTTTAAAAAAAGAGCATGCACTTTCAAAAATATAAAGTTATAAGTTATGTATCTACACAAATACATAAATTATATGTCTAAATATAAATTTTTGAAATGTAATACAGATAAAATAAACATTTTAAATGCTCTGTTAATCATGATCACTTAACACAATCATTAGTTGACATCTAAAGGGACAAAAAACAGCCACAGTGAGTTTCTCTTGTCACAGTAGTGAACGTAAAGCTGTATTTCAACGGTCTTCATGATACTTTCTAGATTTTTTGGTTTCATCAAGTTGTGATCAGTTGTGATTAGATTGACAGCATTTCTTTCTCTTAATGCCTCTGACAAACGAAATGTGCATATATGTGTCTTTGCGGGGAGGGTGAGAGGGATTGTCAACTCTACCATTTTCTTGTTTTCTGGAGTTGGTTTTATTGCAGTGATCTTCACCCAGTATTTCTGTGTAGGACACTTTCGATGTTACCTGTCCAAATGTGAAGGTTATTTTAGATAACAGTAGATAATATAAATCATACATCCACTCATCTCATCTGAGCATATGTAAACCAGAATAAAGCACAGAAAGCAAATTGGAACTTCCCTTCTTGCACCTTTACCTAGCAGGGGTAACCAAACCACATCCTCCATGAGGACCACATGAGGGCGCCAGAGTCCACCCTACCTTAAACACTCCCTGTTAAAGCTTAATTAGTGTACTATTCTTATGGCTCACAATGTGGTCTATCCCCATGAATGTGAGCCGGAGAATATGTCTTTTGCTGTTGTTGGATGAAGTCATCTATATATGTCAATTATATCAAGTGGATTGATGGTGCTGTTGAGTTCAAGTATGTCCTTACTGATTTTCTGCCTGCTGAATCTGCCCATTTCTGATAAAGAGACTTCAGCACCTTTATCTTTTCCTGATATAAGTGCTGAAGTCTCCAACTATGATAGTACATTCGTCTATTTCTCCTTGCAGTTCTATCGGCTTTGCCCCACATATTTTGTTTCTCTGTCAGGTGGATACATATTAGATATTGTTATGCCTTCTTGGAAAATTAGCCCATTTATCATTATACGATGCCCCTCTTTATCCCTAATAATTTTCCTTGGTCTGAAGTCTGCTGTGTTTGAAGTTAACACAGCTACTTCTGCTTTCTGTGACTAGCATTAGCATGTTATATCTTTATCCATTTACTTTTAATATATATTGTCCATATTTAAAATGGGCTTATAGGGAGTACACAGTATATAGCTGAATTTTGTTTGTTGACTGACTCTGATGATCTGTTTCAATTGGTGCATTTAGATCATTGACACTCAAAATGATGGTTGATATAGTTGGTTTAATATGTTACCGGTTTCTATTTGTTGCCTTTGTTCTCTTGTTCTCTGTTCCTATTTTTTGTTTTGCATTCTTTTCCCGACCTTTATTTTATTTTATTTTTATTTTTGAGATAAGAGTCTCACTCTTTCGCTCAGGCTGGAGTGTAGTGGCGCGATCTCGGCTCACTGCAACCTCCGCCTTCCAGGTTCAAGAGATTCTCCTGCCTCAGCCTCCCGAGTAGCTGGGATTACAGGCACCCACCATCATGCCCGGCTAATTTTTGTAGAAATGGGTTTTTACATGTTGGTCAGGCTAGTCTCGAACTCCTGACCTCAGGTTATCTACCCCGTCTCCTAAAGTGCTGGGATCACAGATGTGAGCCATTGTGCCTGGCCCCCTTTATTGTTTTAACTGAGCATTTTATATGATGCAATTCATTCTTCCTTACTGGCATATCAGTTGTACTTCTTTTTTTCACTTTTTTTCAGTGGTTGCCCTAAGTTTGCAGTATCTATTTGCAGCTAATCTAAGTTCTCTTTCAAATATTACTATACCACTTCATGGGTAGTATGAGTACCCTATAACGACAAAGCAATCCTAGTTCCTCTGCTATTTTTTATATAGAAATAAATTTCCCCATAAACTGTCCTATGCAACCTGTTTCTAGATTCACTCTTTAAGCACTAGTAAAGCCGTACTCTTTTCTCTCACCCTTTCCTGATCATAGGGGCTGAGATTTCTCTCTTTTCAGTGATCCTGCAGTCTTGCACAACTTCTTAGTCATGATTTTTCAGACATGCATGGGGGTTTTCAGATTACAAAACACTGTCACATGCACTACCCCACCTGATTTTCAAAACACCTCTCTCAGAAATCAGGATGTCAGTCGTGCTCATTTTATACATGTGGACACTGAACGTCAGTGGTGTGACTTAAGTTGCTGGGTCCACAGCCCCAGTTGGTAAGTAGCAGAGTCTGGAAAAACCAGAACACTGGCTTCCTAAAAAGTAGATTTCATAAAACTCCACCACCTACTTCTATATGCATACACCTTGGGTGCATAGCTCTTTCTCTTACACTTCTTTTAAACTCCAAAGGACTGTACACACTGGAAGCATCCATCAGCATTTTAAAATTGAAATTACTTCAGCAACAAAATTTCTAGGTAGTTTAGCCTGTTTCACATTTGGAGGTTATTGTGAGAACCTCAGTAAGCACTGACAACAGATTGCTTAACTTACTGGGCATGCTTCTCTCCTAAAAATAAAATTGTAAGTTTTATCATATCTCTTCATCTGACAGGTTGCTTTCTGGTGCCTAAGGAGATAAAATATTAATAACAACTCTTGGGGGAACTTGATTTTATTTTCCCCTTGCTCTTTTAGAGAAGAAGGAACACTCAAATAATGAATGCAAAACGTCTAGTGGCAGAGAAGGACGAACCCTGACTTGTCAGGAAGAGGCAGGACCAAAACAACTAACTGTTGAACTGCCGCTTCAAATGAGATGTTGCCAGTGAGTCCAGGCAACCAAGAAGACTTCTGGGGAGCCCAAAAATAATAATAGAAGGGTTGTAATTGAAGATGTTTACCTACTTTAAGTTAAAAAAAGGAAGAGGTGTGGCCTCAACATTTCCATAGTAGTTATAATAGGCGTTATTTTGTACTAAACACATCACTAAAATGCAAACTGTAAACATATCTACTGTCCCTTCTACTTGCAGGTGTTACACTGCATGTTCTGGGGCTTCCCTTGCTCTTCTAAAGCCCAAGTGCCTGGCATGCATCTGTCTTAAAGTAAGCTGTCAATCAAGCGCATGGTGATGATGGCGGTGGTGGCTTGGGGTTGGGGATGAGGACAGTTCCATGCGGGGCATCCCTAGGACTGCTTGTTTAAGCACCATTGGGAGCAAAATGCAGAGGTAATGGTTGGGGGATAGAAATGGACTCGGGGACAGGCCCTGTGTTAGACACTCGACAGGCTTTATGCCATTGAGGCAGGAACTCCACAATATACAGATATCAATGTCCCCATTTTACAGAAGAGCAAACAACCTTAGGTGTGCTAACTTGCCTCACAGTTAAGTTTCTAGGACCAGAACTCAGGTTTGTCGGATCCCCAAGTCCTCTTTCGCTAGGATCAACGCCATGCTCCGCTATAGCCAGCCTAGACCGAATACACAAAGGCAAGGAATTTTGTGCGGCACCCGTTCAGCATCTGCTCCTTCCTCTGCGCTGGTCATGACTTAAGCCCCCGCACGTGGAAACTCCATGCTTACCCAGAAGCAGCGAGAGTCTCTAGTGCGCAGAAGGATCCCAGACTCGCCGCCCTGCCGGTTCGCGCACTCAGCCCACTCATCACACTGCCTTTGGACCCGGGCGCCCAGAGCAGCGCAGCCCAGTGCAGCACGAGAGTTCTCTGCGGGGCCCCGAGTGCCTCGTCCGCCCGGGCGCCTCCCCACGCCCGCCCGCGTCTCACCCTAGGCCACCGGCAGCGTGAGCAGCACCACAACCGCCGGCAGGGATCCTCCGCAGCAGAAGGGGAGACGGGGCGCCGGCGGCCCGACATGCTCCCGGGTTCTCGGAGAAGAGACCCCCATCCTTCCGAAGCACATCTACAAACCAGATTTGATCTCAAAGAAAACTGAAATAAGAGGAAAAGAGCAGTGCAAAGAGGAGTGACCAATCATTGTGCTCCGCGCCCAGAGTATGGGTTCCAGGACAAAGTGCTTTTCACCAGCTTCCCATTAATGGGCGAGGCCATGTTTACTCCCCATTTGCATTGTTTCAAACGGGTTTCGCTGGCAGAGCCCACCTTGCGGACCCAGGTGAAGCAGCAGATCTTGACAATGCTTGGACTTCCGATGGATGGCGCGTGCGAGGCTCTGCGCTTCCAGACAAAGGCGGTGGATGATGGCAGCTCGCCTCCAAACACCCTGTTTGACTATTCCTCTTTGCAAGAATGTGTGTGGGAAGGTCAGTTAATGAAATGCCTGGTCTCTGTGTTGAAGGGCAATTGCAGGCGATGTGTACAGTGTACAGAGAATGTGAAGAACCAATTTATTTATCGTGAATTGAGTTATCATGCCATTGTTGACTTTTTAAAAAAGGAGGGACAATTAGATATACATTTAAAAAATGTAAATCTGTGTATCGTATGGAGACTAGATTAAGGCAATAATGGAGAGGGGAGACGAGTCAGGGAGCTTTTGCTGACATCCAATTGAGGTTTGATGGTGGCTCTCACTGGGTGGATAAAGTGGACAATTAACAAAGATACTGGAGATGAATGAACAGTTGCTCATGTACTGGATTTTGGTCACTTCCTTTCTTAAGGTTAGTGGTGAGAAGAAAACAATCAAGAGTTAGCCCCAGGATTAGAAATGAATGGTGGTGCTACTCATTGAAATAAGAAATACGGATGGAGGAGTGACAGATTTAGGGCAGAGGGTTAAGTATTCAAGGATGAATTTATTCTTATGTATCTGTGACCCTGTGCCCTTTAACCAATATTTCTCCATCTCCCATTGTCTCTCCCTTCCCCAGCCTCTGGTAACCAGTATTCTACTCTTTACTTCTATGAGATGAGCTTTTTTAGATTGTACATATGACTTGTATCACACAGGATTTGCCTTTCTGTGCCTGATTTACTTCACTTAATATAATATCCTCTAGGTTCATCCATGTTGCTGCAAATGATAGGATTTCATTCTTTCTTATGGCTGAATAGTATGCCCTTGTGTATATATACCACATTTTATTTATCTATTCGTCCATTGGTGAACACTTGGGTTGATTCCATACCTTGGCTATTGTTATTAGTGCATCAGTGAATATGAGAGTGCAGATATCTTTTCATCATACTGGCTTCCTTTCTTTTGGGTATATACCCGGTAGTGGGATTGTTGGATCATATGGTAGTTCTACTTTTAATTTTTTGAGAAACCTCCATACTATTTCCCATAATGGTCATATTAATTTGGATTCTCTAATAGTGTATAAGAGGTCTCTATTTTCCACATCCTCACCAGCATTTGTTATCTTTTGTCTTTTTGATAAGAGCTCTGATCACTAGGGTGAGGTGGTATCTCTCTGTGGTTTTATTTGTATTTCTCTGATGACTAAGAATATTGAGCATTTTGTTTTATATTCATTGGCCATTTATATGTCTTCTTTTGAGGGATGTCTGTTCAAGTCTTGTGCCCACTTTTAAATCATATTATTATTATTATTATTATTATTATTTTTGCTGAGTTCTTTGAGTTCCTCAGATATTCTGGATATTAACTCCTTGTCAAAGCCATAGTTTGCAAATATTTTCTCACATTCTGTAGGTTTTTTTCTTCACTCTGTTGTTTCCTTTGCTGTATCCCATAAACATGTACAATTATTATGTGCCATTGAAAAAATAGCAATAAAAAATTATCCAAGAATGAGAGAAAAGGAGGAGTGTGTGGTAGGCTGAATAATGTTCCCCCAAAATGTCCACATCCTACTCCCTGGAATCTGTGAGTGTTACCTTGTATGGTTTAGGACTTTGCAGTTGGATTAAATTAAGGATACTGAGATGGAAAGAGTGTCTTGGAGTAGCTAGGTGAACCTGATATGATCACATGGATCCTTACAAGAAGGCAATAGACCAGAAGGCAATGATGAAAGCAGAGCTCAGAGTGTTGCTGCCGTGAGCCAAGGAATGAATGCCAGTGCCCCTAAGAAGCAAGAAACAGGTTCTCCACTAGAGCTTTCAGAAGGAATCAGTCTTTTCAACACCTTGGTTTTCATCCTGTAAGACTCACTGTGGACTTCCGATCTCCTGAAATGTGAAAGAATAAATTTGTGTTGTTTTAAACCACAAGATAATTTGTTACAGAAGCAACAGGAAACCAATGTGGGATTTCCTATCGGTTCCTATCGCTAACCGAAGCGATAGCGCCACCAAAGTTGAGCTGTGAAAGTTTTTCATTGTTGTTGTGTTTTAAACTGAGAAAGCCTTGGGCATGGGACAGATGGGGTTTAGTGAAGGCCAGGAGGTGTAAGAATGTTTAGGAAAAGATTGGGGATGTAGGTTATTTGTTGATTATGAAAATGGACTTCCAAAAAGGCACAAGAGGACTTTTGTAAAAGAAATGGATGGGAGATGGTCAAAATCACAGGAGTCAATGAGACTGTTGAAGAAGAGCATGTAAAATTAATGAAAGGAAGATCTGAATGGAAATACATGATCCATATCCATGCAGGGGTTCTTTTATTAACTTTTAAGTTTAGGGGTACATGTGCAGGTTTATTACATAGGTAAACTTGTGTCATGGGGGTTTGTTGTACAGATTATTTCACCACCCAGGTATTAAGCCTAGTACCATTGGTTATTTTTCCTAATCCTCTCCTTCCTCCTACCCTCTACCCTCCAATAGACCCCAGCATGTGTTGTTCCCCCACATTTGCTCATGTGTTCTCATCATTCAGCTCCCACTTATAAGTGAGAACATGCAGTATTTGGTTTCCTGTTCCTGCATTAGTTTGCAATTGATAATGGCCTCTAGCTCCATCCATGTCCCTGAAGAGGACATGATCTCATTCTTTTTTATGGCTGCATAGTATTCCATGGTGTATATGTAGCACATTGTCTTTATCCAGTCTATCACTGATGGGCACTGAGGTTGATTCCATGTCTTTGCTATTGTGAATCATCATGCAGGGATTCTTAATATCTTTATGTATTATGTATACCCCTTTGCCTGGCTGGTCAAAATTATGAATCCCTTCTCAGAGCTGTTTTTTGTAATGTGTAAGTAAATCACATAGGACTATAAAGAAAGCCAATAATGTCAAAACACAGTGATAGCCATAAACCTTTGGAGTTCTGTGGCTCCTAAGACAAGAATCTGGGACATACAGTTTGGTAGAAACAGGAGTCAGTTGTTTCCAATGCTGGAGTTGGAAAGAGTTGTGTGAGGATGGAGTAATTCTAAATATCAAAGGCTGTAGAGAGGTGAGTAGAATGAGGGTTGAGTAGATAATTTAGCAGACATTTCAGTAAATGTGTTAAGCTCTTTCTCCTGCATGCATAACTGATTCGTCATGGAGTAAAGATGCATAAGGTAGAAAACTATTCTCTACTCAGTGCAGCTTCACTAATGGAGACCCATGTATACATGGGCCAACACACCTGTATCACTCAGGATGTATAGTCTCAGCTCACACAAACATTCCCGAATACTGCCTTACTTCATCTGACTGTCTTACTCAAGTCTCAGCTCCTCCTCCACTAGGTGAGAAAGGCTATGTTCCAAAGGCTACGTGTGTTTCTTATTTTTCATTGATTTCCATTAGGTTTTCTCCCAATATTCTACTGGAGGAAATGTCTACTGTGATCGTATCACTTATCATACTTTTTAATACATCCAGTGTCATTCTTTGCCAGGCGTGGTGGCTCATGCCTATAATCCCAGCACTTTGGGAGGCCGAGGTGGGTGGATCACAAGGTCAGGAGTTCGAGACCAGCCTGGCCAACATGGTGAAACCCCGTCTCTACTAAAAATTCAAAAATTAGCCTGGTTGGTGGTGCACCTGTAATCCCAGCTACTTGGGAGGCTGAGGCAGGAGAATTGCTTGAACCCCGGAGGTGGAGGTTGCAGTGAGCCGAGATCACGTCGCTGCACTCCATCCTGGGTGACAGAGTAAGACTCTGACTAGAAAAAAAAAAAATTAATCTACATATATATTTGCACAAGTATGTAAGGATATATGTACAAGAATGCTCACGACAGCTCATGCCTGTAATCCCAGCACTTTGGGAGGCTGAGGCGAGTGGATCATGAGGTCAAGAGATTGAGACCATCCTGGCTAACACGGTGAAACTCTGTCTCTACTAAAAATATAAAAAAGTTAGCTAGGTGTGGTGGTGGGTGCCTGTAGTCCCAGATACTCAGGAGGCTGAGGTAGGAGAATGGCGGGAACCCGGTAGGTGGAGCTTGCAGTGAGCCGAGATCGCACCACTGCACTCCAGCCTGGGCAACAGAGGGAGACTCCGTCTCAAAAAAAAAAAAAATAAAAAAAAATAAAAGCTCACTACATTTCATATTTTATAATGGAAATCCTAGAAGATAACCAATAATAAATCATAAAAGTAATGTGCTTGGGGTAAACATATGTGTCTTTTTTAAAACTGTAAGTGGTATTATACTACATCATTTACATCTTCTTCTTTTCCACTTAGGACTTCCTGTACATTTTTTCACGTTAGCACTTTTAGACCTACCTTAACATAATTATCTTGCGATTTAGTCTTCCTCTAACTGATGATAAAAAATGATTGACCATCCCATGAGGAATTTTGATTTGTGATTTTTCAAAAAATACCCCTGTAGTTTCTCTTTTTTATAAGCTTTTTCTCACAAGCAATTCTCTCCTCTGCTCTCAAACGCTAAGCTAGATCAGTGTTTTATAAACACTTCATGAAATGCTTATAGTCAACTCTTTCAAAAGACTGTATCAACAAACTTAGTATTAGTACATATACCCACTAGGAGCATGTGAGTAAACCTGGATGCCTCATTGAGTATAAATTTCACATGCAATCTTGTTTTGCTCATATATCAGTCCATTAAAAAAAACCATCTCTTCCTGCCCCTCAAAACCTACAGCACTCAACTAAGGAGGCTACCAGTTAACAGTCTCTTATAGGAATTATAAAAATGTATTCTAATTACTATGTTAACATGCATAATTCCCCTCGATCCTTTAAAAAATTAGGGAGATAGGAAAATATCAACAAATTAGAATCCAGTGATTGAGATTTGAGTTCAACAACCTCATTAAACTAAACGGAAACTGAGGACCATAGAAATGATGTTAATTAAGCACAGTCTGCACAGGCTAATGCTCTTCCCACAATTAGTCTCTTGCTTCTGCGGCAAGGAAAGTGAAGCCAGAGATAGCTGTACTGAAATCAGGATGATAATCTCTTCCGTCATATCAGAATAATCTCTCCAGTCATAACTACAGCCGCTGATCAGGAGTCCCTGCAAAAAGTCCTCTATTTCATCTCAGTAAATAAGGACTTTTCCTGCCTCTCAGTTGCTATAAAATTTAGTTGCTATTGCCAGATAAAACTGCCCAGTAAGGAGAAAAAAAGAATAACATTATGAGGTGTGGAACAGGGGCAGGCAGGGAAGAGACAGAAATATAGGTCTTATTCTGGAGACAGCAGAAATTTCCCTGTTTAAATGTGTTACATCAAAAGACTCAAACTGGTTGCACTCCAGAAAATCAAAGAATCCTGCAATAGGAACAAACTCAGCAAAGGTGT